>NC_053498.1:136608525-136641025 GCF_905171775.1 Rana temporaria
ATCCGGGGAAGCACCAGTTACAGACTTGGTCCGGGGACAGTGTTCTCAGTCTGGGGACTGTCCCCGGTAACCAGGGACGTCTGGTCACCCTAGCATATTGGCTTATACAGAGGAATGTGCGCAGAGCAGTCACAGGCTGAACTTATCCCTGACAAGGCTTGCCAACCCAACATTTATTTATTATGTGTCACCTCGCACTGAAAATTGGGGAAAGCGTAACAACACTGAATATTATGAGGTTTACATTGTCGGGATTTTATATCTTTACTAGTAATATCTTAGTCATTTTCTAGATTGGCATAAAATGACGTGTGTGTATTAGGAGCAATGGTTGGGGGACTGCCACGTGCACATAGAGACCTTCTTACTAATTTGGAGGGCCATCATTAAATACATTTTCATTTGTGTATTAAATGTAAAGTATATCTAAATATCTAAACCCAATCTCTAAAATCATAAAAGCTTTGGCATGTTAATGTCATTTCAAAAACGTTTTTGTTTTTTTAATTTGCAGCTTTTTTTTGTGGGGGGGTTATATTTTGATATTTTTTATTTAATTTACAGCTTTCATTAAAATAATACCTGGCAGTCCTGACATACCGGTCCTTGTTCAGGCAGGTCCTGTTATGGAGTGACAATTGTCTCTCAGTTGAGTTCCTATGGTTTCACTTTGTCGCCCAAGCCCACAATGAAGGCTACATGTGGCCTTCATTTCAGCACACATTAGCCCATCTATGGATAAGCTTTGGGCTTGTGTCATTGCCATTTAGAATTTACTGACTGGTGCATTTGACCTGCAGTTTACCTCCTGACCTGCATTTCATCTGCTTCAAACAAGAGTCACAACCCTATAGACTTACATTTTCTAAATGAATACAAGACTTCCTCTGATGGGCTGAGTGCCATTAAGTGATGAGTCTTTATCAAGCCCTAATAAAGGTCTTCTATTAAATCCTATAGAGATTCTAATAACATCCACTGCTCAAGCCCTGAATAGGAGGAAAGCCTTTCCCATGAAAAGCGTTTGCTGTATTTGATGTTCTTAATGTTTCAAAAAGACCTCTAAAGCCTCGTACACACGATCAGTCCATCCGATGAGAACGGTCTGAAGGACCGTTGTCCTAGGTTAACCTATGAAGCTGACTGATGGTCCGTCGTGCGTACACACCATCAGTTAAAAAAAACATTGTGTCAGAACACGGTGACGTAAAACACGACGTTCTGAAAAAAACTAAGTTCAATGCTTCCAAGCATGCGTCGACTTGATTCTGAGCATATGCGGGTTATTAACCGATGGTTTTCCATACTAACGATCGGTTTTGACCTATCGGTTACCAGTCCATCGGTTAAATTTTAAAGCAAGTTCTAATTTTTTTGACCGAAGGTTAAATAACCTATGGGGCCTACACACGATCGGTTTGGACTGATGAAAACGGTCCTTCAGACCGTTCTCCTCTGGAGATCCTATCGTGTGAACGCGGCCTAAGAAATATAAACCTTTGCACTAGGTGCTCCTCAATACCCATCTTAGGGGTTATCATCTGCTGAATGCTCCTTTTGCCATGATCAGAGAACTAGCAACCTAGGATCAGAACAAACTCCACATACACTATACCTTTATCACCAATCGGCCCCCTTAGAGGAAGACGCACTTAAAGGGGTTGTAAACTATTGTGTTTTTTCACCATTAAGGCACAGGAGCGCGCCCACAAGGTAACCCCCTCGGGAGAGAGCTTCCAAGAGAGGGTTAGCTCTTCGGGGGAGGAGCCGCGAGAGCTGCCTTGGGAACCCAGAAGAGGACAATCGGGGGCCACTCTGTGCAAAACTAACTGCACAGTGGAGGTAAGTATGACATTTGTTATTTAAAAAAAGTGAACCTTTAGTGTCACTTTAATTCTATATGCATCAAACCGCATCTCACTTCTATGGTTCTAGTGCTCTCTTACATACACATGAGCTTCTATTGGGGACAGTCCAGATGGCACCAGGGCAAGAAAGCCAAACAATGATGAACATAACCGAAGGGTCCAAACTCTTTCTTTGTGCAGAGAACCTCTCCAGCCACTGACGGGAAGACTAGGGGAACAGTTGGGAAATCCATATTTGTTTTGGAAAATCCTGTTCATAGCGAAATGATCGTTAAAGACATACTTGTGGTCATCATAAACCAACTGAGTTCTTAGCGCACAGCAGTGGAGTTACTGGAAGACGAGGAGAAGGCGTTCGTAGCAAACATTCTGCAGCCTCTGTACCTCAGGGATTGCTCTGGAGTTTGGCTTTCCCTAATTTCAGCAAAGGGTCATGGGAGAAATGCTATTGCTGCCTCGGTCCTATCTTCCCATATCCTAAAATGAACCCTAATAAACAGAGCTTGTACCTTGTAGCAGTGTCAGAAAACATTACAAAAGCTAATTATGCGTGAAACTATGGCGGCGGTCCAGCCTCGTGTGCTGGGATGGAATAAAAATGATTTATTGCACGTTTATGATTCATATAAGTGATTGGAAAGTTATTTGTGTTCGTGGCTTATTGCTTTATTCTGTAGTTATTTTAAGTTATTGGGTATTTTCAGTCAGCCGTTATTTTGATTTGCAGTTTTTGTTGCAGTAACACCCTTTATCTCCTTGAGGTAAAAAAAAATATGTTTAGAACAATTTTTTTTTCTCATCAGGTAAATATCAAAAAGTATAACTCAGCAGGTCACTTTCTCGTCGCTCCCTAAGCCCTGCTGTATAGAAGCCATGGTTTGCATGCATTGTACTGACGAGGGCCACCAAGCCTGAAACAGCTAAGAATAAGGTCACCTTTAGTAACATGTTACACCCATATTCAGGGTGCGGGGTCACAATGGGGGACAGGGGCGGACTGATCATTCAGGCTCTCGGGCACTGCCTGAGGGCCCCATGCCACTAGGGGGCCCCGTTAGGGTTGCCAGCCTCAGTAAAACCAGGGACAGTATGTAAAAATCTGTGCTACATCTGTCCCTGAAATGTCCCTTACCGATATCCTTTTGGTCTAAAAATCCCAAGATTATAGCTGCCCCGCCTCTCCAGTACCTTCTCAGTGTGTGTATGTGTATACTGTGTGTATGTATATACTGTGTGGCCCCATAATATAGTGCCTGGGGGCCCCATAATCTCCTATTGCCTGGGGGCCCCCATAATCTCCTATTGCCCGGGGGCCTCATGACTTGTCAGTCCGTCCCTGATGGGGGATCACCTAACCTGATCCCCCATTGTTATGGCGGGTGGGGGATCCTCTGATCATGGTAAACAGGACAAATGGAGAGGGTGAATCTCCCTAACAGGGACACAGAAAGCAATAAAAACTGACAAGTGTTCTAATCTCTCTCCATCCTGTTCAAAACTAAGAAAAATGCTTTGCCTTTAGTTATACTTTAGCCACTTGCCGACTGCGCTATAGCCGAATGACGGCCTCCCGTGATGGCAGGTGTGTGGTGGGCGGCGCACATCTGCGAGGACACTGCTGATCACAATTTTAGGTAAAGAGCCAATCAGCAGCCCCTTATCACGTGATCATAATGTCCAATCACAGCTGATCACAGATGTAAATAGAAGCCGGTTATCAGCACTCCTTTCCTCCTTCTGACAACATTAGGAGAGAGCCGATAACCGGCCTCTCTAAAAGGGACATGTACACTGATAATCAGAGCCAGTCGCGGCTGGTGCTCCATTTTTTGGGAAAGGCAGCAAACAAACCCCCCAAGGTCAGGTCCACACTTACCCCATCCAGGTTGTGGTTTCCCCGTCTTCTCCTCCCGGATAATACAGTCTTAGGATCCGCCTCATGTCCTGATTGGCTGGGAGGAGAAGCCAGAAGACGATTGTGAATATTGATTCGTAATGTCACAAGTGGGTGGAGACCTTTGTCAACCTTTTTGATGCCAATTAGAGCTTCATCATCTGCTTCAAAAAAATAAAACTCATAGAAACCCATGAGTAAGGCACCCCGCATGGAGATTAGGGGAAGTCGCATTGAGATTAGGCCGTCCTGGTTTTCAGTGCAGTTCCAGCAGTGCCCACCAATGCTGCCAATGTGTGCCAACCAGTGCTGCCAATGTTTGCCCACCAGTGCTTCCAATGTTTGTCCACCAGTGCTGCCAATCAGTGCCCACAAGTGCTGTCAGTGTTTGCCCACCAGTGCTGCCAATCAGTGCCCACCAGTGCTTCCAATGTTTGTCCACCAGTGCTGCCAATAAGTGTCCATCAATGCCACTTCATCAGTGTCACCTTCCAGTGCCGCCCTATTAGTTCTGCCTATCAGTGCCCATCAATGCCACCTATCAGTGCCTCCTCATCAGTGTTTAACAGTGTGGCCTCATCAGTGCAGCCTATCATCAGTGGAGGAGAAAAATTACCTGTTTTCCAAATTTTATAACAAACTATGAAAAAGTATATATATTTTAATTTTTTCGGTCTATATTTGTGGATTTAGCAAAAAATAAACATCCAGTGGTGATTAAATACCACCAAAAGAAAGCTCTGTGTGAAAAAAAAAAGATAGAAATTTTTCAACACAGAAGACAAGGGGGCACTCTTTACGTCTAGAGGAAAAGATATTTCATCTCCAAATACGGAAAGATTTCTTCACAGTAAGAGCTGTGAAAATGTGGAACAGACTCCCTCCAGAGGTGGTTCTGGCCAGCTCAGTAGATTGCTTTAAGAAAGGTCTGGATACTTTCCTAAATGTATAGAATATAACTGAGTACTAAGATTTGTAGGTAAAGTTGATCCGCGGTAAATCCGATTGCCTCTCGGGGGATCAGGAAGGAATTTTTTCCCCTGCTGTAGCAAATTGGATCATGCTCTGCTGGGGTTTTTTGCCTTCCTCTGGATCAACTATGGGTATAGAGTTGGGTGTATGGGATTGTATTGCGTTTTTTTATTTTGTTTGTTTATTTATTTTTGTGGTTGAACTGGATGGACTTGCGTCTTTTTTCAACCTGACTAACTATGTAACTATGTTGCATGACCGCGCAATTGTCATTCAAAAAAAATTGGCCTGGGCAGAAAAGGGGGTAAAAGTGGTAGTAGTAGGCAGGTGGTTAAAAAAAAATTGATCAAAAACCATAATAGTTTACTTTGCATTGGGTCTGTCGGATCAGGTTTGGCCTAAGCTCACTGCCATTAGACGGAAGACCAATTGTAGAGTTTCCCAAGAATTTGTTGTAGCATGGACAAGCGCAAAGCTTGCATGGAGCATTATGGATCTACATTCTGTCATACACTGCTCTGCACAGCTAACATCCATCCTCACTTGCAGAACAGTCACCTCCTCATAACCGGTCATCAATGGCAATGGGGTAGTGGGCATTAAAGAGCAAATGATCCTTCCATGATTTTGAGTCGCCATTGTTTGACAGCTCCATTCACAGATGTCCGCCAAAAATCCCATGGCTTCCAAAACCCAAAGTTCTCATGAAACAGCCTCAGGTCTCTTTAGAAAAACAGAGACAAATTGCAGAGGCCGTAGGCTAAAGAAAGGATAATCCAGAGAGACAATGAACACGACAGAGACCTTGATGAGATAAAGAGGCCTGTGCTGAAAATGGTTTAGGAGGACCTGTCAGCGTAGGAACAATGCCCTCCTCATAACGTGGAGACGCAGGGAGGTACAGCAGGTCTCGGAGATGACAGATCCCCAGCTCACCTCTTTCAGGTGCAGAATAAGGAGCAGATTGTGCCCGGCTATTATGATAGGAATACAAATCAGTGTTCTGTTTCCTGAGCACAATAGCAAATACCTCTGGGAACGCAAAGCCAGCTCCGGCCTTTGTGCTTGGTAGATTTGTGCGTCCTAAAGTAGAATGGCGCTAAGCACTATAAGTATATATAATAAGAGCATAACCTAAGACCACACCTAGAAATAATCAACTTACATTTTACAGGTTCCCTGTACCTGTTTTAGCCAGAATCACAAGTTTGAATACTTAAAGAAGAATTACGGGTATGGATATTTTATACATAGTTACCTGGGGGTCCTAGTAGATGAAAGGCTCAGCAATGGCATGCAATACCAAGCTGCTGCAAGCAAATAAAACAGAATATTGGAGTGCATTAAAAAGCGGATTAACTCAAGAGATAAAACGATAATTCTTCCGATCTATAAGACTCTGGTCTGGCCGCACCTGCAGTATGCTGTCCAGTTCTTGGCTCTAGTCCTCAGGAAGGATGTACTGGAACTGGAGGGAGTCTAGAGAAGGGCAACAAAACGAATAAAGGGACTGGAGGACATTAGTTTTAAGTAGGGATGTCCCAAAACCGATACTAGTATCGGTATCGGTACCGATACTGAGCATTTCCCCCGAGTACTTGTACTCGAGGGAAATGCTCCGATGCCTCACCCGATACCTGGGCAAGCAGGGGAGTTGCAAGTCTTCTCCCCCCCGTGCTGTCTTTTCCCCTGCTCCGTGCTGTCTTTCCTCTGTGCTGTCTTTCCCCCGTGCTCCGTGCCTGTCTTTCCCCCGTGCTCCGTGCTGTCTTTCCCCCTGCTCCGTGCTGTCTTTCCCCCGTGCTCCGTGCCCGTCTTTCCCCTGTGCTCCGTGCTGTCTTTCCCCCGTGTCCGTCTTTCCCCCGTGCTCCGTGCCCGTCTTTTCCCCATGCTTCGTGCCTGTTTTTGACTGTTAAAAAAAAAAAAGTAAAAAAAAAAATACTGCCACTGTCACATGACATAAAAAAAAAGTATCGGTAATCGGTATCGGCGAGTACTTGAAAAAAAAGTATCGGTACTTGTACTCGGTCTCAAAAAAGTGGTATCGGGACAACCCTAGTTATAAGGATAGATTACGAGCACTGAACTTGTTCTCTCTAAAGAAGAGACGCTTGAGAGGGGATATGATTTTAATGTACAAATACCATACTGGTGACCCCACAATAGGGATAAAACTTTTCCCGCGAAAGGGAATTTAATAAGAAATGCGGCCATTCACTAAAACTAGAAGAAAAGAGGTTTAACCCTAAACTGTGTAGAATGTAGATGGTTCTTTACTGTAAGAGAGGTTAGGATGTGGAATTCCCTTCCACAGGCTGTGGTTTCAGTGGGGAGCATCAATAATTAAAAAAACAAAAAAAACAATTAGATAAGCACCTGAACGACCACAACATACAGGGATATATCCAATGTAATACTGACATATAATCACACACATAGGTTGGACTTGATGGACTTTTTTCAACCTCGCCTACTATATGTAACTATGTGAAGTTGCTCCAGGGCTCAGTAAATGAGGTAAAGCTTCACTTTTGCAGAGAATACCCAATTGCATGCAAGGAAAAGTAAACAAAACAGGATTTTTGCTTGCACATGATTGGATGATGGAAGTCAGCAAAGCTTCTGCTCATTTGCTAAGCTTTGGAGCAGCTGCACTTGCAGAGTGCAACTGCACAGCCTATTTGCCAGGGGGCAGCCCGTCCATTTAGGGCGCACGGGCGCCGCCCCCCCTGTCCACCGCCGCCTCCCCTATACATGCGTCCGTCCCCTTTTAGGACATCAACACATGAATTCCAATGGGGAGGGGCTGTTTTTTTGAAGCACCGATTAGAGCCAGAAGCTCTAATAGGCTTCAATGTATGGTGGGTCGGGTCGCAGAAAGTGCGCTCTGAGCCCAGCGAGGTGTGTTACAACAGCAAATGAATATTCACTGTTGTAACACTGATCTTCCTCCCGGCCAATCAGGAAGCGAGTTTTGACACAGGTCACCTGATTGGCTGAAAGGACGGGCAATCCTATTTGACGCCTAGGAGGGGAGGAGCTGGAACCCACCAGGGAGGAGAGGACTCGGAGCTTAGCCACTGCACCACACTGCCTGCCTCCCGCCACGATGGGGTAAGTGCCGGACCGGCCAGCAAACAGCGGGGGGGGGGGGGATGTCACTCGGGGGGGTGGGTGGTTGTTTGCCACCCCCCATAAAAAACACACCAGTCGCCACTGCTATTTGCCTTTAGTAAGTCAGCCCCTTAATCTGTAAAACAATAGCTACTAATTTGCACATATTATTATCTCTTCCTGAAATGTGTTCAAATAAAGATCTATTATATAGAATACTAGCTGAATACCCGGCGTTGCCCGATCTTCCTATCTTAACCTTTTGGGGAGGAAAATCGTAGTAATATAAATATACCCATCTTTTATATAAGGGTGTAGGCAAGGGTTAATTTAACTGTCATATATTTTTATTTGGCATATAAGTAATATGTGTACCAGGTATTATTGAAATATCTCCAGGCGTACAGAAGTTATGTGGGAACATACATTTCCCATTGATTTGCATAGGACTTTAAACAAAAACCATGACCCTCACAAATGGGGGTAGTTAAAGCGGTGGTTCACCCTGTTTTATAACATGCTGTCTATTCAAATGCTCTGCAAAAATAAACACCAAACGATTTTTTTTTTTGAGTCCTCCTTACCCGTTTCCTGCTCGATGTTTCGACCTGTCAATCAATATCTCCCGCGGGGAATGGGCGTGTAAGTCCATTCTCCCCCGTCCTGTCACTCCAATTTAGCAACTCCTCCGTCGACGCGCTGTCATGTAATCGCACGACATCTAACCATGTAGTGTTGACGGCGACGCTCGCCGTCAACACTGCGCATGCGCGGGATCGAGCGGTGAATGCTGGGAGGCCAGCATTCGCCCTATCCCGGAAGAAGACCCTGTCGGCTTCAGTTTGCCCACAGGCAAGATGGAAACGTCCATCGGATCAGGATCAAATATACAATTTATCTAAATACAGCGCATCGGATGGCTTAAAGAGTGGGACACATTGTTAGTGCGGGATTAAAGGTAAGACCCGCTGATTAGAGAAAAACAAAAAAAAACGATATCCCGCGGAACCCCCGCTTTAAGGGATAAATTAACTATCCTATAGTTTAAGTGGACATATAAGTAACATGTGACCAAGTGTTATCGAAATATCTACAGCCGTTTGGAAGTTATGAAGTAACATGTATTTCCCATAGAGTTGAATGGGACTTTAAAGGAAAACCCCGACCATGGCAAATGGGGGTGGGTAAGGGTTAAACCACCTATCCTATGTTTGTTGCTGACATATAAGTAACATGTGTGCCAAGTTTCATGTTAATATCTTTAGCCGTTTGGACGTGATGCTGGAACATACATACATACATACACACGTTGAGTTTTATATATATAGATTTTTCTATAGATGCTAACAGCCCCTTTGTTGTGGTCTTTAGGCACATGGTCATTCACATCAGAGTTCTTCTTTAATATGGTTACATGTCCAACACTCTGTGCTGACAGGAAAATGATGAATGCGATTAAACCATTAGGAGGTTCCATAGAGAACAATGGTGAGAACTACAGTTATACATAATCTCCCCCATTCGGTCCTCAGCGATGAGGTCATCATTGCCCGCACTGAAAGTACAAGACCTGCTCGCTGTATCGGTATCGGTATCGGTACTAGTATCGGTATCGGTATCGGTACTAGTATCGGTATCGGTACCGATACTGAGCATTTCCCCCGAGTACTTGTACTCGAGGGAAATGCTCCGATGCCTCACCCGATACCTGGGCAAGCAGGGGAGTTGCAAGTCTTCTCCCCCCCGTGCTGTCTTTTCCCCTGCTCCGTGCTGTCTTTCCTCTGTGCTGTCTTTCCCCCGTGCTCCGTGCCTGTCTTTCCCCCGTGCTCCGTGCTGTCTTTCCCCCTGCTCCGTGCTGTCTTTCCCCCGTGCTCCGTGCCCGTCTTTCCCCTGTGCTCCGTGCTGTCTTTCCCCCGTGTCCGTCTTTCCCCCGTGCTCCGTGCCCGTCTTTTCCCCATGCTTCGTGCCTGTTTTTGACTGTTAAAAAAAAAAAAGTAAAAAAAAAAATACTGCCACTGTCACATGACATAAAAAAAAAGTATCGGTAATCGGTATCGGCGAGTACTTGAAAAAAAAGTATCGGTACTTGTACTCGGTCTCAAAAAAGTGGTATCGGGACAACCCTAGTTATAAGGATAGATTACGAGCACTGAACTTGTTCTCTCTAAAGAAGAGACGCTTGAGAGGGGATATGATTTTAATGTACAAATACCATACTGGTGACCCCACAATAGGGATAAAACTTTTCCCGCGAAAGGGAATTTAATAAGAAATGCGGCCATTCACTAAAACTAGAAGAAAAGAGGTTTAACCCTAAACTGTGTAGAATGTAGATGGTTCTTTACTGTAAGAGAGGTTAGGATGTGGAATTCCCTTCCACAGGCTGTGGTTTCAGTGGGGAGCATCAATAATTAAAAAAACAAAAAAAACAATTAGATAAGCACCTGAACGACCACAACATACAGGGATATATCCAATGTAATACTGACATATAATCACACACATAGGTTGGACTTGATGGACTTTTTTCAACCTCGCCTACTATATGTAACTATGTGAAGTTGCTCCAGGGCTCAGTAAATGAGGTAAAGCTTCACTTTTGCAGAGAATACCCAATTGCATGCAAGGAAAAGTAAACAAAACAGGATTTTTGCTTGCACATGATTGGATGATGGAAGTCAGCAAAGCTTCTGCTCATTTGCTAAGCTTTGGAGCAGCTGCACTTGCAGAGTGCAACTGCACAGCCTATTTGCCAGGGGGCAGCCCGTCCATTTAGGGCGCACGGGCGCCGCCCCCCCTGTCCACCGCCGCCTCCCCTATACATGCGTCCGTCCCCTTTTAGGACATCAACGCATGAATTCCAATGGGGAGGGGCTGTTTTTTTGAAGCACCGATTAGAGCCAGAAGCTCTAATAGGCTTCAATGTATGGTGGGTCGGGTCGCAGAAAGTGCGCTCTGAGCCCAGCGAGGTGTGTTACAACAGCAAATGAATATTCACTGTTGTAACACTGATCTTCCTCCCGGCCAATCAGGAAGCGAGTTTTGACACAGGTCACCTGATTGGCTGAAAGGACGGGCAATCCTATTTGACGCCTAGGAGGGGAGGAGCTGGAACCCACCAGGGAGGAGAGGACTCGGAGCTTAGCCACTGCACCACACTGCCTGCCTCCCGCCACGATGGGGTAAGTGCCGGACCGGCCAGCAAACAGCGGGGGGGGGGGGATGTCACTCGGGGGGGTGGGTGGTTGTTTGCCACCCCCCATAAAAAACACACCAGTCGCCACTGCTATTTGCCTTTAGTAAGTCAGCCCCTTAATCTGTAAAACAATAGCTACTAATTTGCACATATTATTATCTCTTCCTGAAATGTGTTCAAATAAAGATCTATTATATAGAATACTAGCTGAATACCCGGCGTTGCCCGATCTTCCTATCTTAACCTTTTGGGGAGGAAAATCGTAGTAATATAAATATACCCATCTTTTATATAAGGGTGTAGGCAAGGGTTAATTTAACTGTCATATATTTTTATTTGGCATATAAGTAATATGTGTACCAGGTATTATTGAAATATCTCCAGGCGTACAGAAGTTATGTGGGAACATACATTTCCCATTGATTTGCATGGGACTTTAAACAAAAACCATGACCCTCACAAATGGGGGTAGTTAAAGCGGTGGTTCACCCTGTTTTATAACATGCTGTCTATTCAAATGCTCTGCAAAAATAAACACCAAACGATTTTTTTTTTTTGAGTCCTCCTTACCCGTTTCCTGCTCGATGTTTCGACCTGTCAATCAATATCTCCCGCGGGGAATGGGCGTGTAAGTCCATTCTCCCCCGTCCTGTCACTCCAATTTAGCAACTCCTCCGTCGACGCGCTGTCATGTAATCGCACGACATCTAACCATGTAGTGTTGACGGCGACGCTCGCCGTCAACACTGCGCATGCGCGGGATCGAGCGGTGAATGCTGGGAGGCCAGCATTCGCCCTATCCCGGAAGAAGACCCTGTCGGCTTCAGTTTGCCCACAGGCAAGATGGAAACGTCCATCGGATCAGGATCAAATATACAATTTATCTAAATACAGCGCATCGGATGGCTTAAAGAGTGGGACACATTGTTAGTGCGGGATTAAAGGTAAGACCCGCTGATTAGAGAAAAACAAAAAAAAACGATATCCCGCGGAACCCCCGCTTTAAGGGATAAATTAACTATCCTATAGTTTAAGTGGACATATAAGTAACATGTGACCAAGTGTTATCGAAATATCTACAGCCGTTTGGAAGTTATGAAGTAACATGTATTTCCCATAGAGTTGAATGGGACTTTAAAGGAAAACCCCGACCATGGCAAATGGGGGTGGGTAAGGGTTAAACCACCTATCCTATGTTTGTTGCTGACATATAAGTAACATGTGTGCCAAGTTTCATGTTAATATCTTTAGCCGTTTGGACGTGATGCTGGAACATACATACATACATACACACGTTGAGTTTTATATATATAGATTTTTCTATAGATGCTAACAGCCCCTTTGTTGTGGTCTTTAGGCACATGGTCATTCACATCAGAGTTCTTCTTTAATATGGTTACATGTCCAACACTCTGTGCTGACAGGAAAATGATGAATGCGATTAAACCATTAGGAGGTTCCATAGAGAACAATGGTGAGAACTACAGTTATACATAATCTCCCCCATTCGGTCCTCAGCGATGAGGTCATCATTGCCCGCACTGAAAGTACAAGACCTGCTCGCTGTAATGAATCATAAAACTATGTGCAAAGCCCTCTGTGTGTGGAGCACATGGAGAATATTCTTCCATTGCTCAGCCTGGAAGATATAAATGCAGCTTCTCAGACGGGTCTTATTGCTTGGATCACACTGGTGACTTCATCCTGACCCGTTGTGTTGAAGCCTGCAGTCCTAGGAACAATGAATGGTGGCATTTTATTTTATTTATTTTTTCCATTTTATGTGCCGTTTATCTAAATGGGGGAGCTTTTTTTTTTAGCCCATTCACATTAAACTCGCATGCATAACTTACTGTATGTGTACGAGCATGTGCTTTTGTGGTAACTGTAATAGTGAGTGTTATTTTTATTTATTTATCAGTTAAATACAATCTCTCCTTTACAAATAAACACTGAATACAACGTACATCTATACCACAAGATTCACAGAGCATATGTAGCGCTACCCCCGAAGGAGCCGCTGGTTGAATTTGGGCATCGGCCTATTAAGTTACCCTGGCGTTGTCTAGGGGTGTAATTGTAGAGACAGGGCCAGATCCACATACATGTAGAACGGCGCAGCGTATCAGAGATACACTACGCCACCGTACCTTACCTGGCGTAGATTCGTATCCTCAGCGAGTTCGCGCCGTAAGTTACGGCGGCATAGTGCATTTCTGGCGGCGGATTTCAAATTGGACGGGTTGGAGGCGGGTTTCATTTAAATGAAGCACGTCCCCGCGCCGAATGAAATGCGCATGCGTCTTCGCAAAATTTCCCGCTGTGCATTGCGCTAAATGACGTCATTTTTTTAACTTAGACGTGAGTTACGTCCATCCCTATTCACGGACGACTTACGCAAAAAAGAAAAAAAAATCAAATTTCGACGCGGGAACGACGGCCATACTTAACATGGCAAGTCTATGTATACGCCGCAAAATACCAGCTTTAACTATACGCCGGAAAAAGCCGACTACAGGCGACGTTAGAAAATGCGACGGCCGCGCGTACGTTCGTGGATCGTCGTAAATCTCTAATTTGCATACCCGACGCAGAAAACTACGCAAACTCCACCCAGCGGGCGCCGAAGTATTGCACCTACGATCCGAAGGCTTACGAAGCCGTACGTCTGTCGGATCGAACCCAGAAGCCGTCGTATCTTGGTTTGAGGATTCAAACTAAAGATACGACGCAGGGAAATTTGAAAGTACGCCGACATTGCATCCCTGGACCACAGACTGACCCAGTGGACATTTCTGGAATGACAGAAGTCCCAAAATTTAAACAAATAGTGAATGGGAGCAAGGTAACTCTCCCATTCCCCACTAACTTTAGCGTAATGCCCATAGTGAAAGTAAGGGGGCGCATATATAGGTTTTCTAAAGAGAAAGCACAACGGGTGCGGTTAACTTTCAGACTATATCTGCCTGTTTAGATTTGAGCTACTGAACTCTGTAAACAAAAGGCTTTTTTTTTTCTTTTTAAACAAAGCAGATTAGTATAGATATTGAAACGTGAAAAGGTGCCCACAATTCCATCTACTGGTGTGAGAAAGATGTATATACTTACCTATATTCAGGCCGCTCTGGTCTGGTCGCTTGATCCGACTCCCACTGTGTCAGTCACCGGCAGCTGCATGGGAGTGCCGACAAAGAATGGGCCATAGGAGCCTATGGGTGAGAACACCGCTCTCAGATATTCCAGCCATTGTTGAGCACCTTCTTCCCTCCTCTGCAGCCTCAGCTGACTGCCACAGGGCATGTGACCGGATCGGAGTGGGCATTTTTAAGACTAGTTAGGTTTATCCTGGAATTCTAAGTGGTTGTAAACTCTTCCATATTATCTACCGTTTTCTCTTCTCTACATCCAGTTCACAGTCCTGAATTTATAAAGCTTGCCTGAGCAGTCTGAAAAAAAGTGGGCGGAGAGCTGAAGTTACACTCTGCAGAGCTCTGAAAGCTGATTGGCGGGAAGGGACACAACCACCCCTCCCCTTCGCAACAGAGCTGAGGCTGGCAATCAGCTGGATCTCCCTCGCTTAGCACCCTTTTTCTCTTGGTGTCAGTTAAACTTGTCAGAAGTGACTTATGTTAATAGCAGAGGAAAGAATCAGTAGACAGAAATGAAACTTAGTGCTCTTAATTGAGACAAGTACACACTATAGAGGGATATGCTTTGTTCATAATTCACGTCTGAGGTTTACAACCACTTTCAGCTGTCACATATCTGCAGAACATTACAAATCGATGTATGCCGCAGAGCATCACCCCACATCTGGTACCATGAAGGTAATATGCTTTCTTGCAATGGTGCCAGCGGCTAATGAGGAAGTGATTTGCGCTCATGCAAAGTACCAAGCAGCATGATAATGCTAATTAGGGTGACGGCTGCTCTTTAATTAAGCCGCAATTCCTCCCAAAGTGGCTTTTCTCATGCAAATCCGGAGGGGTTGGCTGACAAAACAGCTTTATTTGGCAAACGCTGCACCTTCTTCCGAGTATCATTGTTGTGAGGGTGGCGAATGTATTGCCATTACTCACCCGATTCTTGTCCATGCCAGGGTTCCCGCCAAAGAACTGTTATCGGCTTGATCAAAATGTCATTAATTATTGAGCCTGTCCTTCATGTTGATATACATACCTACATCAATGGGGGTGGCCTGATAAAAGCAAAAATGATGCACCCGTTTCAAACACGGCTTGCGTTAATTAGGTAGAGGCGCGATAAAGAGCATTTGCGGTCATTACCACATAAAGGGACCTTCGAAAAATTTGCGACTCGTAGCCGATTGTATCCCTTTTTTAATAAGCAAAACATCTAGGCCCAGATCCACCTACCTCGGCGCATCTGTAAGTCCGGCGTAGCGTAGCTCAGATACACTACGCCGCCGTAACTTACAGCGTATTTTCCGTATCTACAAAGAATTTGAGCCGTAAGTTACAGCGGCATAGTGTAACTGTGTCGGCGTAAGGGCACGCAATTCAAATGGATAAGATGGGGGCGTGTTTTATTGTAATTCCTATTGACCCCACGTAATTGACGTTTTTTTTGAACGGCGCATGCGCCGTCCGTGGGGGTATCCCAGTGCGCATGCTCGAAATTAACCCGCAACAAGCCAATGCTTTTGACGTGAACGTAATTCTACGCAAAGCCCTATTCGCGAACGTTTTACGCAAACGACGTACACAACGGAAAATTCTACGCTGGCCCGACGTCCATACTTAACATTGCGTACGTCTCATAGAGCAGGGGTAACGTTACGCCGAAAAAAGCCTCACGAAAAAAGCTCCATAGCAGTTTTCTCGACGAGGAAACTGCTATGGAGCATACACACGACCGGTTTTCACGACCAATCTAAAAAAATGGCAGTTTTCTCGTCATGAAAAACGGTCGTGTGTACGAGGCATAAGGCTTGTGAACAATGTGGGTAAGTCACGAGTGTTCATGCGTGGAGAATTTCACCTGCCTAGTAAGGAACCTTTACAATCCTAGTGATGCCCATTACAAGGACCATGGCAAGCAGCAGATGGCCTGGAGAAAAACCGATGTAGCACCTTCCTTGTTAGGTTGCCAGGAAGCTAGGCAAATTTAGTTATTTTTTGATCCAAAGTCAGTGGATCAATGGTAGATTGCTTTTGGCTGATGTGGGTCTCACAGAGTGCAGGTTTGATTGATCTTTCCTGATTTCCAGAGGCTTCTGGAACATAAAGAGTTGAGCAAGGCAAATCAGCCTGAATATTAATTGTGCTCCAGCCAATACCTGGGGAGGTGTGTCCAGATGGTGGCTGGAGAGGCCACAGAAGCAATTTTCTGTGTGTTTTTGCACTAAGAACACGTCTCCTCTTAGCAATCTTAGGTTTGCGAACAAAGTGGATGAGTTATGAGAGTCCATGCGTGGAGACTTTCACCTGCCTGGTAAGGAGCCTTTACAATCCTAGTGATAAACTACGGACCACCAAGGCTCTGATGAAGGAGTTTCGCCTCTGATACGCGTCAGCCATATTGCCGGCTTGATACCATCTGATCCGTGTTGTCATCGGGTTCTTTTAGTGATGCCCTCCTTTTGAGAGTATGATCATTGTTTTAATCTATTTAATAAAATATTTTTAAATGGTAATGCACTAGGTCGGTGCGCCCTCCTTTTTCTTTTCAATCCTAGTGATGCCCATTACAAGGACCATGGCAAGCAGCAGATGGCCTGGGGAGACATAGTCTGAGACATAGAGCAGCAGGATTTATTTTTTATTCTCCTCCCTGTTGGAGGAAATCTACCTGTCTAGATGGGGGTGGCTACCAGCAGACATTCACCAAGGTCCCAGCTGTGGCAGCGCTGGGGGTCCTATGTCTTAGGGTCCCTTCTGGATCTTATCAAGGGTTTCCTCACTTGGGGCCAGATTCACAAAAGAGATAAGATGGCGTATCTGCTGATACGCCGTCGTATCTCTGTTTCTATCTATGCGACTGATTCATAGAATCAGTTACGCATAGATAGCCAGAAGATCCGACAGGTGTAATTGTTTTACACTGTCGGATCTTAGGATGCAATACCGTGGCCGCCGCTGGGGGGAGTTTGCGTCGTAAACCAGCGTCGGGTATGCAAATTAGGAGTTACGGCGATTCCCGAAGGATTTTCGCGTTCGCTACGTCGCCGCTAGTCTAGTTTCCCGTCGCAAAGTTAGTCGGTTTTTTTTGGTGCCTTAACTTTACTCAGCAATCGTATTGCTGTATAAAGTATGGCCGTCGTTCCCGCGTCGAAATTTTTAAAATAACGTTGTTTGCGTAAGCCGTCCGGGAATACGGAATTACGCTACGCGCGTCGCCGTTCGAAAAAATTACGTCACAGCGCGCAAAGCACGACGGGAATTACGGAACGGAGCATACGCAGTAGGTCCGGCGCGGGAGCGCACCTAATTTAAATGGCACACGCCCATTTGAATAGGCCCGCCTTGAGCCGGAGGCCGCCGGCGTAGGTTTTCATCGCAAGTGCTTGGTGAATCAGGCACTTGCGATGAAAACTTGCGGCGGTGTAACGTATCTACGATACGTTACGCCGCCGCAGTTCTACGTGAATCTGGCCCTTGGTGTCTGATGGATACTGTAATCAGGCATCTGGTGATCCTGAGACATTGTGAATACTGCCCAGGGTTGTTAGTGAGTGCATGCTGTACTCCTCTGGGTGGGCAAGCCTACAATGGCGTCACTAGGGTAGGTGTCATCTGGTACTGTAAAAAATGGTGTCACCCCACCCTCCCGAATTACAAAAAATTTAATTTTTGATTTTTTTTTCCTTAGTTTTGAATGGACACAGGACGATCTTTACCAATCACTCATTTGGGGTTATTTTCGAAAGGCAAATCTACTTTGCACTACAAATGCACCTGGAAGTGCAGTCGCTGTAAATCTGAGGGGTAGATCTGAAAGGAGGGGAAGCTGATTTTATCATCCAATCATGTGCAAGCTAAAATGCTGTTTTTTATTTTCCTTGCATGTCCCCCTCGGATCTACAGCGACTGCACTTCCAAGTGCACTTTCAGTGCAATTTCAAGTGCAGTTTGCACTTGTAGTGCAAAGTGGATTTGTCTTTAGTAAATAACCCCCACTGTGTCCGATTCAGAAAAAGAAAGGGCCAATAAATTACATATTTACAGACCCCTTCCCGCACTCTCCATCCACCTGTACGCCCGCAGCAGCCAGCGGGAGAGGGAAGCTGGCAGCGCTGCGTTAGCATGGAGGGATCCAGGCACACAGGAAATTTAGATGTGGGCAGCACAGGGAGGGGGATTGGTTCGGCAGAACGAGAGGACAATAACAAAACGATGCTCTGTGTCTCTCCCTCCAGCAGCTGAAATCCGGTGGAAGGGAGAGGGGGAGAGACTGTCTTTCAGCTGCTGGAGGGAGAGATGCAGACACATCATTCTGTAATTGTGTTCCTGTCCCCCAAAGATGATGAGAATGTTAGATCTCATAGATGATCGTGCTTTCCTTCAGCCAAAACAAGGAAGAAGGAGAGGTCATCGAACTCTTATTGCTATTGTGGTCATTACTCATATCTTTGTGCTATATTTGTTGCTGGAACTTGTAGTGCACTTGTCTAACTCTTTCTACCCCGGTTAGATTATTAGTACTCGTAAAAAAACAGCTCCCTCTGCTGGAAATGCCATGAATGCGGTGTTACCTAACATTTGGGCAGTTGTATGGCTAGCTCTCCCTGCTCCGTTATAATGTAATAGAACTTTTTTTGAACTTTGCATTTTTATACACAAGGTTTACATTCCATTTATGTAATGGTCATCAATTGCTTAGATTCACAGTGCTGGGAGCCAACAGCGTAGTATGTGCTGAACAGTTATTTGCGGTCAGTCCCGTGTTTATTTTATTCTTAGCCTGTGGAATCCTTTGACAGGAAAAGCCTAAAACAGCAGCAGCTATTTATATAGTTGTGTGCTGAGTACACATATACAGAATTGTCTTCATTCACAACACAGCGGCCATCTTTCATGGGAAGGAGGCCCCATCCTGTCGCCCTGGTAACGGCGTTTACTGTGCTTGCGTTTTCTAGGCTGGTGTGTCTAGACAATTTGAAACCGAACCAAACCGGTCGTGTGTACACTTTTCGCCGAGAAACCCGTCGGGAAACTCGTCGAGCCAAAAAGACAGCATGTTCTCTATTTCCTCATTGGGCAATGGGAACATTTGGCTCGACGAGTTTTTTGACAGCCGAACAAGGAACTCGACGAGCAAAACGATGTGTTTTGCCCGTCGAGTTTCTCGGCCGTGTGTACGCGGCCTAAGAAATAGAAGGACAGATAGGGGTAGGAAGTTCCAGAGGGTGTGAGAAACTCGGGATAAGTCCTTAAAGTGAATATGGGAGGAAGTTTACAGAGTGAGGCCGCGTACACACGACCGGTTTTCTCGGCAGAATTCAGCAAGAAACTCGATGGGAGACGTATTCTGCCGAGAAAACCGGTTGTGTGTACACTTTTCGCCGAGAAACCCTTCGGGAAACTCGTCGAGCCAAAAAGAGAGCATGTTCTCTATTTCCTCGTTGGGCAATGGGAACATTTGGCTCGACGAGTTTTTTGACAGCCGAACAAGGAACTCGACGAGCAAAACTATGTGTTTTGCCCGTCGAGTTTCTCGGCCTTGTGTACACGGCCTAAGAAATAGAAGGACAGATAGGGGTAGGAAGTTCCAGAGGGTGTGAGAAACTCGGGATAAGTCCTTAAAGTGAACATGGGAGGAAGTTAGCTAGAGAGCAGGAGGTCTTGACTTATTCTTTTTGCGAATTCGAGAATTCTGATCGCATCACACTGGATGAAAAAGAAATGAAATCGTAGCGCGTTTGGCTACCATAAGACCGGTAAGTCTGATCATCCGAACTCTGTTATTACAGTGTTGTAAACAGCAAGTTTCCCGGCAGTACACAGACCACACACAAATCTCACACTAATCCATATAGTAATATTACATTTTTATTTTATTTCGGAAATGACCTGAACGGCAGAAGATGGTTGCTTAAAGCACCCAAACATCTCCGGACTGGCTAATCCTGTTATTTAGTTAATGCTGCAGCTATGGAGATAGTAAGTGCTATTCATGTGCCCGCAGGGCGAGGTTTTTTCTTTCTTTTTTTTTTCTATTCTTCCTCTTGGTGACTTCAAAGAGGCCTGCAGGATAAAACACAAATGTAGCCCAGACTGCGAGGCTGCAGCTTCCGCTGGCTGAACACTCCCACAGGGCAAGTCTTGGTATGCAGCAGGCTGGGCCCCGGCCTCTGTGTACAGTGTATGTACAGGATGTGTGTCCTCTATTTGTGCCTCCTTCTCCCCGGGCTGTGTGCACGCTCGGCCTCTCGCTGAAAGGCAATCTATACCATAGAAAATCGATTCACGCCTAAATAAATATTTTACCCATAAAACAGGACTGAAAGTACTAAAAAAAGCTACTTAGCTTTGTTCACTTGGCTTATGCTGGCCATACACACTTTGATAAATGATCGTTTTCTATTCCGATCGATCTCTGCTGATAGGAATAATCGATCTATAGTCCACAACCCATTCTATTGATATGCCACACACTGAGAAGCCGATTCCGATTAAGGTTAAAGCAGGGGTTCACCCAAAAAAAAAAAAATGTTTTAAATTAGATCTAGCACACTAATGATACTAAGGACATTTATTTTCGGGAGGTCATTTTTGTTTTTTTTCTCTGTACATACCTTTATATCCTGATTTTGTCCAGGGCTTCCGGGTTCCGATGACTGCGGGACTGGGCGTTCCTATCCTTCGGTTCGATGATTGACGGCTTGTGAAACAGGTCCCCTGTCGCACAACGCGCGTCAACAGATGTCGGGAAATAGCCGAGCTGCGAGTCGGCACTATACGGCGCCTGCGCAGTCAGCTCTACGCGACGGGCGCAGGCGCCGTATAGTGCCCACTCGCAGCTCGGCTATCTCCGGGAATCTGGTGACGCACGTTGTGCGACAGGGGACCTGTTTCACAAGCCGTCAATCATCGAACCGAAGGATAGGAACGCCCAGTCCCGCAGTCATCGGAACCCTGAGGCTGGGATAGGAACGCCCAGTCCCGCAGTCATCGGAACCCTGAGGCTGGGATAGGAACGCCCAGTCCCGGAGTCATCAGAACCCTGAGGCTGGGATAGGAACGCCCAGTCCCGCAGTCATCGGAACCCTGAGGCTGGGATAGGAACGCCCAGTCCCGCAGTCATCGGAACCCTGAGGCTGGGATAGGAACGCCCAGTCCCGCAGTCATCGGAACCCTGAGGCTGGGATAGGAACGCCCAGTCCCGGAGTCATCAGAACCCTGAGGCTGGGATAGGAACGCCCAGTCCCGCAGTCATCGGAACCCTGAGGCTGGGATAGGAACGCCCAGTCCCGCAGTCATCGGAACCCTGAGGCTGGGATAGGAACGCCCAGTCCCGCAGTCATCGGAACCCTGAGGCTGGGATAGGAACGCCCAGTCCCGCAGTCATCGGAACCCTGAGGCAGGGATAGGAACGCCCAGTCCCGGAGTCATCCGAACGCGGAAACCCTGGACAAAATCAGGATATAAAGGTAAGTACAGAGAAAAAAAAAAAAAAAAAAGACCTGCCGAAAGTAAATGTCCTTAGTATGCTGGCTCTAATATTAAAAATTATTTTTTAGGGTGAACCTCCACTTTAAGATACAAATGCTTCTCTTTTTCCACTATGTAATCCCATAATCTGATTGACTGAACTACAATCGTATTTATGAAGTATCAGTGCTGCCGATTGATGCAAAATGACCAATAATATTCTGCTATGGATGATTGATTCGGCTTGGTCGAATCTGATTGAAATTAAAGGTTTTGTAAAGGAATTTTTTTTTTATCTTAATAGCTTCCTTTACCTTAATGCAGTGCTGTTTTCATGTCCTCATTGTTCGTTTTTGCTCTCAAGTTGCTGTAATTCTTCTCTGATCTCCACACTTCCTGGTTGTCTGTTTCCTGATGACCACAGTGCTGGGAGCTTTCTCTCTGTGGTCACTAATCAAGGAGGTGTGATTACTGTGGGTCGGATTCAGATAGGAGATACGACGGCATATCTCCAGATACGCCGTCGTATCTCTGAGTGCGGGCCGTCGTATCTATGCGCCTGATTCAGAGAATCAGTTACGCATAGATTTCCCTAAGATCCGACCGGCGTAAGTGTCTTACACCGTTGTATCTTAGGCTGCATATTTACGCTGGCCGCTAGGTGGCGCTTCCGTATAGTTACGCGAGGAATATGCTAATTAGGTATTTACGCCGATTCAGAAACGTACGT
The DNA here is from genome assembly GCF_905171775.1 of Rana temporaria. Taxonomy (NCBI): domain Eukaryota; kingdom Metazoa; phylum Chordata; class Amphibia; order Anura; family Ranidae; genus Rana; species Rana temporaria. The sequence goes on from NC_053498.1 coordinate 136,630,910, forward strand.
CCCACCGGCACATTTTTTTACGTCGTTCACGTTAGGCTTTTTCTGGCGTAAAGTTACCCCTGCTATATGAGGCGTAGCTAATGTTAAGTATGGACATCGTTCCCGCGCCGAGTTTTGAAAATGTTACGTCGTTTGCGTAAGTCGTTCGCGAATAGGGCTTTGCGTAAGTTACGTTCACGTCGAAACCAATGAGGCTTTGCGGCGTAATTTCGAGCATGCGCACTGGGATTCTTTCACGAACGGCGCATGCGCCGTTCACAAAGAAGGTAAAATACGCGGGGTCAAGTGAAATTTAAATAAAACACACCCACAACATCCCCATTTGAATTAGGCGGGCTTACGCCGCCACACATACGTTACGCCGCCGTAACTAAGGGCGCAAGTTCTTTCTGCATACAGAACTTGCGCCCAAAGTTACGGCGGCGTACTGTATCGCAGATACGTTACACCAGCAGATAGATAGAGAAATCTATCTGAATCCGGCCCTGTGTGTCTAAAACCCCTCAGCACCAATCAGTTTCGTTTTCCAAACCATCACTGCCCTGTATTGGCTCTCTGGCTCTGTACAGCACAGAAGCAAGAAACAACATGCAAAAACGAAACTAGAAACTGCAGGCACATTATATGATTGATTTTTATCTATTTTTAATCATTTTTAAAAGGAATCAGTTAACTATTATATCTCTATACCCTGTAAACAGTCATTTCAGCAAAAAAAAAATGTTTCCTTTACAACTCCTTTAAAGATTAGCTCCAGTCTCCACCCAAAAAATTAAACGTCAGCAGCTACAAATACTTTTGCTGCTGACTTTTAATATAAGGACACTTGCCTGTCAAGGGATCCAGCGATGTCCTCACCAGTGGCGGCCGGTGGTAATTTTTGTATGGGGGGGCGGCAAACAGTACCACCCCCATGGTCGGGAGGGTCTGGTGCACTTACCCCATCTATGGTGGGCAGCGCTTCTCCCGGGCTTCACTTCTCTTGCTCGGTGGCAGCGGCGACTGCTTTCCCTTCCCCTGCCCTCCACAGGCATTTTGTTTCCTCCCTCCTCCTCGGCGATCCATTGGGATTCTTCCTGCTTCTGATTGGCCAGAATAATGACGCATACACACCATCACTGTATGTGATGAAAAAAAAACGACATTTTCTGTGAAGTAAAAAACGACGTTTTTGAAACTTCAATTTTCAAAGACGAAGTTGCCTACACACCATCGTTTTTCTCACAATGTTCTAGCAAAGCGAGGTTACGTTCACCACGTTTTTCCATTGAAGCTCGCTTCATAAGTAGCTTCTGGGCATGCGCGGGTTTTAAACAACGTTTTTGCTACATACGGTCAATTTCTGTGAAGTAAAAGTTGACGTTTTGAAAAACGACACATAAAATTGAAGCATGCTTCAATTTTTTTTGGTCGTTTTTTAGAAGACATAAAACGACGTTTTCCCCCACACACGGTCAATTAAAGTGACGTTTTTAAAAACGTCATTTTTTTTCATCACATAAAACGACCGTGTGTACGCGGCATAAGGATCAGTGTTTCAATAGCGTATATTCATTCGCTGTTGTAACACCTGGGTGGGCTCCTGGTGCAATGCTCTGCGCCAGAAGCCCACCCTATTTTGAAGTCTATTAGAGCCTCTGGCTCTAATCAGGTGCTTCAAAAAAACACCCCCGCCGCTGTAATTCACGCACCCGGCATCCTGAAAGGGGCCGGATGCATGAATAGGGGGTGGCAGTGTCCTGTCAAAATACCGGCCGTGGATAGAGCATGGGGGGTGGCAGCCGTGGATAGAGCATAGGGGGTGGCGGTTGTGGATAGAGCATGGGGTGGTGGCGGCTGTGGATAGAGGACAGGCCGCCACCTTTGCGATGCCATTATTTCTCAATGGCACCCTGAACGCGAATAGCCATGATTTCTATTCCAATTCCGATTGCTTTAGGCTCCATTCCCACTTGGGCAATTTAAAGTGTGACCAGAATCATCCAAACAAAAGTGCGGGGCATGTGTCGCCCAAAAGAAGTTTGCGATTTTGTTTGCGCACTGCGTTTGGGTTGCTATTGGAAAATAATGGAATTGCAAACGCATCCCATCGCCCAAAGTGTGAATGGAGCCTAAAGCAATTGGAATGGAAGTCTTGGCTGTTCCATTGTCTGCAAGTTCTAAATGTGCAGATCACACATTGATTGGATTAAAAAAAAAAATCAAAGCGTGTATGGCCAATATCTAAAGCTGAGTTCACACTAGGGCGAATTGGATGCAAGTTTCCCCGCATCCAGCTTGCATGACAGGAGAGTGTGTCCCATGCACTATGGAGCCGGTTCACACATCTCCAGGGTGGCTGCGGAGTGGATTGCACAGAGGTCCTGGCTCTGTTTCAGGTCCGAATTCAGGTCCGAATTCAGGCCCAATTTGTCCCTGAAACCTAGAACAGGGACACACCGGACCCCCTGCTGTCAGCCGCATCCGTTTTTAGTGTGAACCCAGCCTACAACCTAATTGTATACATTATACAATTTTCCTTTAGGTTTAACTCCGACTACGTAGTGCGAGGGTGATAGATACAAATTGAAACATCGTACACTTACCCCTTGCACAGAGAAACATGCTGCCATTTAGCAGACGCGCGGCGGTGCCATTGATTGTTAATAAAGTTGCAACAGACTGCGAAATGCGTTGAACAAAGGGCTTTTTATGTATATATTATCCTTGAAATTGGATTGGAGTAAGTACAACTGGCTGTAGCATTTAGGATGTTTATTTTTATATAAACCTTTTATATATGTTATTAAATGGACTATCATTTATTAGAAGAAGGGATTGTAAAGCACATAAATGTTATATGGTTATTGTGAGTCATAATCTTCCTGCAGAGTATATTTACATACAAATACTCTGTGTTCTCCCCTTTACATCAGGGTCCCCAACAGAGTCCCCCTTAAATGAAATTGTCCATCAGTATCTCCCTTACATGAGGGTCTCCATCGAAGTCCCTCTTACATCACGGTCCTCATCAGATCCCCCTTTACATGAGGGTCTCCATCAGAGTCCCCCCTTGAGGGTCTTCATCACAGTTCCCCCTTACGTAAGGGTCTCCATCAGAGTCCCCCCTTGAGGGTCTCCATCACAGTTCCCCCCTTAATTGAGGGTCTCCATCAGAGTCCCCATCAGATTTCCCCCTCACACGAGGGTCTCCATCAGAGTCTCCCCTTACTTTAGGGTCTCCATCACATTCCCCCCTTAATTGAGGGTCTCCATCAAGGTCCCCCTTAAGTGAGGGTCTCCATCAAGGTCCCCATCAGATTTCCTCCTCACACAAGGATCTCCATCAGAGTCCCCCCTTACATCAGTGTACCCATCAGAGTCCCCCCTTACATGAGGGTCTCCCTCAGAGTCCCCCTTATGTCAGTGTCCCCATCAGAACCCCCCCCCTTACATGAGGGTTTGCCTCAGAGCCACCCCCTTGCATAAGGGTCTCCATCAGAATCCCCCTTTACATCAAGGTCCCCATCAGAGTTCCTGCCCTTACATGAAGGTTTTCATCAGAGTTTCCCTTCACATCAGGGTCCCTGTGAGAGTCCCCCTTTAAATGTCCCCCTGTAACGTGGGGGAGTGGGGATGACCATAGGCCTGGTCCTAAAGTGTAAGTTCACCTTTTCACAAAAAATGAAGAGGTGAGGTAATGCCATACACCACTCTCTGCTCCCCTCTGCACTTACCTTAAAGCTTCCACAACAGATCAGTATGCATGGACTCCATGCATTTTACACACGTTTTTAGCCACGATCTCATTGGCTTCTATTAGGTGGTGAGTTTTCTGAAAGCGCACCAAGGATGCAGCATGCAGGAATTTTGGTGCAATTTCAGAAAACTTGGAATAATTGTGTGACCTGATAGAAGTCAAGGCGACTATGAACAAAAAACACATATAAAATGCTCAGAAACCACGCATACACTTGCAGTGCGACCAAAATGCAGCACACCAGCATGAACCTGGTCTGAGTTCACCTTTTCCTTTTTGTGAAAATTGTGAACTTACACTTCAATCTGTGCACAATAAGGACACGCCACTGACTCTAGCTCTAGTTTGGAGACCCCTGATCTATAGGATAGTATTTTTGGAGGAAGGTAAATAAATAAGATATTCCTATTCTCTCTTCATTTCATCCCCAGGGGATGTCCCTGGACGGTTTCCTTATGGTGAAGTGGTGTTCCCATGGTGGGGGTGTCCCCAGGTTGAAGTGATGTCCATGGGGTGGTTTCCTTATGGTAAAGTGGTGTTTCCATGGTGGGGGTATCCCCAGGGTGAAGTGGTGTTCCCACCTGTGGGAGTGTCCCTGGGTTCAAGTGATGCCACTGTGGTGGTTTCCTTATGGTGAAGTGGTGTTCCCATGGTGGGGGTGTCCCCAATGTGAAGTGATGTCCCTGGGGTGGTTTCCTTATGGTAAAGTTGTGTTCCCATGGTGGGAGTGTCCCCAGGGTAAAGTGGTGTTCTCTCCTGTGGGGGTGTCCCTGGGGTCAAGTGATGTCACTGTGGTGGTTTCCTTATGGTGAAGTGGTGTTCCCATGGTGGGGATGTCCCCAGGGTGAAGTGGTGCTCCTATGGAGGGGGTGTCCCCAGGGTGAACTGGTGTTCCTATGGTAGGGATGTCCCTGTGTTGAAGTGGTGTTCCCATGGTGGGGGTGTCCCTGGGAAGAAGTGGAGCATCATGGTGGGGTTGTACCAGAGGTGAAGTGATATCCCCATGTTGGCGGTGTCCCCAGGGTAAAGCAATGTCCCTGGGGTGGTTTCCTTTTGGTAAAGTGGTGTTCCCATGTTGGGGATGTCCCCAGGGTGAAGTGGTGTTCCCATGGTGGGGATGTCCCAGAGGTGAAGTGGTGTTCCCATGGAGGGGGTGTCCCCAGGGTGAACTGGTGTTCCTATGGTGGGGATGTCCCTGTGTTGAAGTGGTGTTCCCATGGTGGGGTGTCCCTGGGAAGAAGTGGAGCATCATGGTGGGGTTGTACCAGAGGTGAAGTGATATCCCCATGTTGGCGGTGTCCCCAGGGTAAAGTAATGTCCGTGGGGTGGTTTCCTTATGGTAAAGTGGTGTTCCCATGTTGGGGATGTCCCCAGGGTGAACTGGTGTTCCTATGGTGGAGGTGTCCCTGTGGTGAAGTGGTGTTCACATGGTGGAGGTGTCCCTGGGAAGAAGTGGTGTCATCATGGTGGGGTTGTACCGGGGGTGAAGTGATGTCCCCATGGAAAAGTAGGTGGTGGTGTCATTATACTGTAGGGGGGTCAGTCTAGTGTTGGAGGTGGAGTGACTGTACTACAGAGGGATCAGTCTGGTGTTGGAGGTGGAAGATGTGTCACTGTACTGTAGGGGGGTCAGTCTGGTGTCGGAGGTGGAGGTGGTGGTGGTGTCGCTGTACTGTAGGGGGTTAGTCTGGTGGTGGAGGTGGAGTTGCTGTACTGTAGGGGGTCAGTCTGGTGTCGGAGGTGGAGGTGGTGGTGGTGTCGCTGTACTGTAGGGGGTTAGTCTGGTGGTGGAGGTGGAGTTGCTGTACTGTAGGGGGTCAGTCTTGTGTCAGAGGTGGTGTCGCTGTACTGTAGGGGGGACAGTCTGGTGTCAGAGGTGGTGTCGCTGTACTGTAGGGGGGTCAGTGTGGTGGTGGAGGTGGTGTCGCTGTACTGTAGGGGGTCAGTCTGGTGTCAGTGGTGTAGCTGTACTTTAGGGGGTCAGTCTGGTGTGGAGGTGGTGTCGCTGTACTGTAGGGGGGTCAGTCTGGTGGTGTCGCTGTACTGTAGGGGGGTCAGTCTGGTGGTGGAGGTGGTGTCGCTGTACTGTAGGGGGGTCAGTCTGGTGGTGTCACTGTACTGTAGGGGGGTCAGTCTGGTGGTGGAGGTGGTATCGCTGTACTGTAGGGGGATCAGTCTGGTGTCAGGGGGGTCAGTCTGGTGTCGGAGGGGGAGGTGGTGTCGCTGTACTGTAGGGGGTCAGTCTGGAGGTGGAGGTGGTGTCGCTGTACTGTAGGGGGGTCAGTCTGGTGGTAGAGGTGGTGTCGCTGTACTGTATGGGGGTCAGTCTGGTGTCAGAGGGGGAGGTGGTGTCGCTGTACTGTAGGGGGTCAGTCTGGAGGTGGAGTTGGTGTCGCTGTAATGTAGGGGGGTCAGTCTGGTGGTGTCGCTGTACTGTAGGGGGGTCAGTCTGGTGGTGGAGGTGGTGTCGCTGTACTGTAGGGGGGTCAGTCTGGTGGTGTCGCTGTACTGTAGGGGGGTCAGTCTGGTGGTGGAGGTGGTGTCGCTGTACTGTAGGGGGGTCAGTCCGGTGGTGGAGGTGGTGTCGCTGTACTGTATGGGGGTCAGTCTGGTGTCAGGGGGGTCAGTCTGGTGTCAGAGGGGGAGGTGGTGTCGCTGTACTGTAGGGGGTCAGTCTGGAGGTGGAGGTGGTGTCGCTGTACTGTAGGGGGGTCAGTCTGGTGGTGGAGGTGGTGTCGCTGTACTGTATGGGGGTCAGTCTGGTGTCAGGGGGGTCAGTCTGGTGTCGGAGGGGGAGGTGGTGTCGCTGTACTGTAGGGGGGTCAGTCTGGTGGTGGAGGTGGTGTCGCTGTACTGTATGGGGGTCAGTCTGGTGTCGGAGGGGGAGGTGGTGTCGCTGTACTGTATGGGGGTCAGTCTGGTGGTGGAGGGGGAGGTGGTGTCGCTGTACTGTAGGGGGGTCAGTCTGGTGGTGGAGGTGGTGTCGCTGTACTGTAGGGGGGTCAGTCTGGTGGTGTCGCTGTACTGTATGGGGGTCAGTCTGGTGTCAGGGGGGGTCAGTCTGGTGTCGGAGGGGGAGGTGGTGTCGCTGTACTGTAGGGGGGGTCAGTCTGGTGTCGGAGGGGGAGGTGGTGTCGCTGTACTGTAGGGGGGTCAGTCTGGTGTCGGAGGGGGAGGTGGTGTCGCTGTACTGTAGGGGGGTCAGTCTGGAGGTGGAGGTGGTGTCGCTGTACTGTAGGGGGGTCAGTCTGGTGGTGGAGGTGGTGTCGCTGTACTGTAGGGGGGTCAGTCTGGTGGTGTCGCTGTACTGTATGGGGGTCAGTCTGGTGTCAGGGGGGGTCAGTCTGGTGTCGGAGGGGGAGGTGGTGTCGCTGTACTGTAGGGGGGGTCAGTCTGGTGTCGGAGGGGGAGGTGGTGTCGCTGTACTGTAGGGGGGTCAGTCTGGAGGTGGAGGGGGAGGTGGTGTCGCTGTACTGTAGGGGGGTCAGTCTGGAGGTGGAGGTGGTGTCGCTGTACTGTAGGGGGGTCAGTCTGGAGGTGGAGGTGGTGTCGCTGTACTGTAGGGGGGTCAGTCTGGAGGTGGAGGTGGTGTCGCTGTACTGTAGGGGGGTCAGTCTGGTGTCAGTGGTGTCGCTGTACTGTAGGGGGGTCAGTCTGGTGTCAGTGGTGTCGCTGTATTGTAGGGGGGTCAGTCTGGTGTGGAGGTGGTGTCGCTGTACTGTAGGGGGGTCAGTCTGGTGGTGTCGCTGTACTGTAGGGGGGTCAGTCTGGTGGTGTCGCTGTACTGTAGGGGGGTCAGTCTGGTGGTGTCGCTGTACTGTAGGGGGGTCAGTCTGGAGGTGGAGGGGGAGGTGGTGTCGCTGTACTGTAGGGGGGTCAGTCTGGTGTCAGTGGTGTCGCTGTACTGTAGGGGGGTCAGTCTGGTGGTGGAGGTGGTGTCGCTGTACTGTAGGGGGGTCAGTCTGGTGTGGAGGTGGTGTCGCTGTACTGTAGGGGGGTCAGTCTGGTGTCAGTGGTGTCGCTGTACTGTAGGGGGGTCAGTCTGGTGTGGAGGTGGTGTCGCTGTACTGTAGGGGGGTCAGTCTGGTGTCAGTGGTGTCGCTGTACTGTAGGGGGGTCAGTCTGGTGGTGGAGGTGGTGTCGCTGTACTGTAGGGGGGTCAGTCTGGTGTGGAGGTGGTGTCGCTGTACTGTAGGGGGGTCAGTCTGGTGTCAGTGGTGTCGCTGTACTTTAGGGGGTCAGTCTGGTGGTGTCGCTGTACTGTAGGGGGGTCAGTCTGGTGTCAGTGGTGTCGCTGTACTGTAGGGGGGTCAGTCTGGAGGGGGAGGTGGTGTCGCTGTACTGTAGGGGGTCAGTCTGGTGTGGAGGTGGAGGTGGTGTAGCTGTACTTTAGGGGGTCAGTCTGGTGTCAGTGGTGTCGCTGTACTGTAGGGGGGTCAGTCTGGTGTCAGTGGTGTCGCTGTACTGTAGGGGGGTCAGTCTGGTGTCAGTGGTGTCGCTGTACTGTAGGGGGGTCAGTCTGGAGGGGGAGGTGGTGTCGCTGTACTGTAGGGGGGTCAGTCTGGTGGTGGAGGTGGAGGTGGTGTCGCTGTACTGTAGGGGGGCCAGTCTGGTGGTGTAGCTGTACTTTAGGGGGTCAGTCTGGTGTCAGTGGTGTCGCTGTACTGTAGGGGGGTCAGTCTGGTGGTGTCGCTGTACTGTAGGGGGGTCAGTCTGGTGTCAGTGGTGTCGCTGTACTGTAGGGGGGTCAGTCTGGTGTCAGTGGTGTCGCTGTACTGTAGGGGGTCAGTCTGGTGGTGTCAGTGGTGTCGCTGTACTGTAGGGGGGTCAGTCTGGTGTCAGTGGTGTCGCTGTACTGTAGGGGGTCAGTCTGGTGGTGTCAGTGGTGTCGCTGTACTGTAGGGGGGTCAGTCTGGAGGGGGAGGTGGTGTCGCTGTACTGTAGGGGGGTCAGTCTAGGACTCCTGCGTACCTATGAGGAATGCAGAGAAGGGGGAGGGGGAGTTAACCCCTGGCATGCTGCTGTGTGTAGTCGGAGGGTCTGTATCCCCGCCCCCACTACTCCCCCCTCCCCCTCCTCCTCTTCTACCTCCTCCCAGTCCTTCTCCCCGCACAGCTCTCCTCTCCTCTGCCGGCCGATCTCCTCCACCTGGGCACTATTGTACGATATGAAGGAGCTCCGCACCCCCCGGGCACCCCTCTGCTGATCCCCCCACCCACCCCGGACCTGGATTACAGCTCTGAGCCGGGACTGTGTGCCGAGGACCCTCCGGACTGGATCTACTGCAAGGAGGCATGACCGCCGGGATCTACTGCAAGTCCTATGGGCGCAGAGAGGTGAGATCCCCCATTGTTCTACATGGCCAGAGGACGGGGATCTACTGGATCCCTCTACTGTCACCTACAAGATATCAGAGAGGAACCTCTGTATACTTTATATATACTCATCATCATAGGAGGGGGACCTCTGTATACTTTATATATACTCATCATCATAGGAGGGGGGCTTCTGTATACTATATATACTCATCATCATAGGAGGGGGGCTTCTGTATACTATATATACTCATCATCATAGGAGGGGGACCTCTGTATACTTTATATATACTCCTCATCATCATAGGAGGGGAACCTATGTATACTTTATATATACTCATCATCATAGGAGGGGACCTCTGTATACTATATATACTCATCATCATAGGAAGGGGGCTTCTGTATACTATATATACTCATCATCATAGGAGGGGGGCTTCTGTATACTATATATACTCATCATCATAGGAGGGGGGCTTCTGTATACTATATATACTCATCATCATAGGAGGGGGGCTTCTGTATACTATATATACTCATCATCATAGGAGGGGGACCTCTGTATACTATATATACTCATCATCATAGGAGGGGGACCTCTGTATACTTTATTTATACTCATCATCATAGGAGGGGGGCTTCTGTATACTATATATACTCATCATCATAGGAGGGGGACCTCTGTATACTTTATATATACTCCTCATCATCATAGGAGGGGAACCTATGTATACTTTATATATACTCATCATCATAGGAGGGGGACCTCTGTATACTATATATACTCATCATCATAGGAGGGGGACCTCTGTATACCATATATACTCATCATCATAGGAGGGGGACCTCTGTATACTTTATATATACTCATCATCATAGGAGGGGAACCTCTGTATACTTTATATATACTCCTCATCATCATAGGAGGGGAACCTATGTATACTTTATATATACTCATCATCATAGGAGGGGACCTCTGTATACTTTATATATACTCATCATCATAGGAGGGGGACCTCTGTATACCATATATACTCATCATCATAGGAGGGGGACCTCTGT
>NC_053498.1:136646025-136671025 GCF_905171775.1 Rana temporaria
TTTATCAACTAAGGCTGGCCATACATTATACTTTTTTTTTTTTTTTTTTAATTTACCAAAACCATATAATAGGAGGTCAAATTGTAATGCTTTTAAATTGTATGCAATCAGGCAGGCCCTTGCACTACATAGTTGAAGGTAAATCTAAGGCCCCTTTCACACGGGCTGTCTGATCAGGTCCCCCCCCCCCCATCCGTTTTTCAGGCAGATCTGATCGGAGGACCATCCATTCATCCCTATGGTGCGGCGGATGTCGGCGGTGACATGCCCGCTATCTGATCCTGTCAGCCAGATCCAGACGGATGGTGGTCCTATTTTCAATCCGTCTGGTGGGTCAGATGAAAATAGACAGACAGTCTGTTTTCATCCGATCTCCCCATAGAGGAGAGCGGCACTCTGACAAGTCCGTCCCTGCACACTGAGCGGAGATGGACCTGTCATCCACTGATCCCCCGCTGAGCAGGCGGATCGATTTTCCCCGCTGAGCAAAGCAGAGTCCGTCAAATCCACCCCGTGTGAAGTGGGCCTTAAGGAAATTGAACAAGAAAAATGTATAATGTATGGCCAGCCTAAGGCTGTACAGGGACCATGGAGCACTCTTAGAGCCGGTTCACACTGGGACGACTCGTCAGGCGACTCAGCCGCTTGACAAGTCGCGTCCCATTGTATTCAATAGAACCGTTCTAATAGGAGCGACGCAAGTCCCTCCGACTTAGAAAAAGGTTCTTGTACGACTTCGGGGGCGACTTGCATTGACTTCTATACAGAAGTCATTTTTGCAAGTCGCCTCTGAAGTCGTCTTCAGGACGCCTTGCCGAGTCGCCCCAGAAGTCGTGCCGCCCCAGTGTGAATCGGCTCTTAGGAAATGATGTTTCTGACATTATTATTAATATAATAATAATATTAATTATTATTATTTGGTATAAATAATATACATCATTGGTACTTTATGGATGAATATCTTGTACAATTCACTGTCCGAGGCTTTATCACAAGTCTTATGTTTTTGGGATAGCCAGACAATATTTGATTAAAAATGAAAAACTCTGGGGGGGGGGTTACTTAACAATAAGCAGACCACATTGTTCCGTGTGGCTGGACGCTGCATCCTGTGTCAATATAACACGGTGCCACCAAATGAGAGCGCATGTACAAGTTCTTTACTCTAGGGCTTGAAAGCAGGCTAGGTTCACACTATTTCAATGCGATTTGTAGTGCAATATTTTATTTTTCTTTTCTTTTATGTTTTGGATGTAGTTTTCATATTTTATGAGTGTAAAGCGCATCAAAGTAGCACAGGAACCTTTTCCAAAATCGCACGGAGATGCATTGATGTGAATAGGAACTAATGAAAATAACGTTGTTTCCCTTGTCATGGAACTCAAGTCGCATCTGAAATCGCACTAGTTTGGACCAGATCTGAAAGTATCACTAAACTTGTTTTAAAAAAATTATATTAATTTTATTATTTTTTTTTAACTCAAAGAAGTGCGCCTCCTAAATTTTTATGGTTCTTTTTTCCTGCTGTGATCCAACTTCCTGTTAGAGGGACTCTACATTCATTAACCACGAATCCTCTGTTTGTAAGACCCTTTTCACACTCGGGCAGTTTTCAGGCCTTTTTATAGCTAGAAATAGCCTCTGCAAGCTGCCTTTCATTCATTTGCATGTGTGCTTTCACACTGGGGTGGTGTGCTTGCGGGACGTTCGAAAAAGTCCTGCAAGCAGCATCTTTGGGGCGGGTTTGGAGCGCTGTCTCCTCTTCCCTTTTTTTTTTTTTGGCTGATAATTTTCGGTGGCCGATATATTTGGTGCATCCCTAGTGTGTGTGTATAGAGCACTTCTTTAAGAAACTTGGTTTTTAGTTTGATTATTAATCTTCAGAGTTTTTCATTAGTCGTAGTAGTGGAGGACTCCATGGTGTTTTATGGATGAACGTTTTGTATGATTCACGATCTATGACTTTGATTGCAAGCACTGTCCTGTGAAAAAGTGAATGATACAACCGCGCATTCTCCTATTGTGATGGCCTGGTGGTCAAGTTTAGCTGTGTCAGAATCTCATGTTTACTGATGGTTTCAAGGAAGGTCTGTGATCACTTGCAAAAATCGACTTTTCGCTGGCTTTGCTCTACTGATATGTAGGCTGTGTGGAATTAAAGCGGGGGTTCACCCTAAAAAAAAAATTCTAACATTACAATGAGCTGACCTGTGACACGGACATTATGCTGGTGTTCTTTTTTTTTTTTTTTTTTTTTTTTTTCGTACATATCGTTTTATCTGTATTTTCTCCCCGGATTTCCTGCAGGAGTGGGCGTTCCTATTCACAGGGTAAGTGATTGACCTTCTTCTGACCGGCGCATACAGCGCGTCACGAGTTGCCGAAAGAAGCCGAACGGCGGTGCGCAGGCGCCGTATAGAGCCGACCCGACGTTCGGTTTCTTTCGGCAACTCGTGACGCACTGTATGCGCCGGTCGGAAGAACGTCAATCACTCACCCTGTGAATAGGAACGCCCACTCCCGCGAGAAATCCGGGGATAAAATGCAGCTAAAACGGTATGTACGAAAAAAATAAAAAAAAGACCAGCATAATGTCCGTGTCACAGGTCAGCTCATTGTAATGTTAGAATTTTTTTTTTTAGGATGAACCCCCGCTTTTAGATTTTATTATAGGGGTGGACAATGTAAATGTAATTAAGTAGCCAGTCTGTGTTATGTGCATTGCTCTGTGTTGACTACAAAATTCTTAGTCCATCTTGGGAGCAAGAAAAAGAGGGTGGCTACATTCCTGCATACAGGGGGACTATGGAGAATGAATGCAGCTACCCTCTACCAGTGAGTCGGTTCACAGCAGCAAAAAAAAATAATTTTGGAGGAGGCTGAGAGCAAAAGAAGGTACTCCTCTCTGCTCCCCCTTTTTTCTTTTCTTCTTCTTTTTTCTTCTACATACTCCAATAGAATTATTTTAATTACTGTCACTTTAAAGTAATCTTAAAGTGATGCTAAAGTAAATTATTATTATTTTTTTTAATTCGTACTTGCCTGCTATGTGCAATGGTTTTGCACAGAGCAGTCTCGCTCCTCCTCTTCGGCCCCTTATCAGAACTCCTGGCCCCTCCCTCCTGTCGAGTGCCCCTACAGCAATCCGCTTGCTATGGGGACACTCGAGCTGAGCCGAATCTCTATGTATCCATTCAGACACGGAAGCCCTGCCCCTCCTCTCTCCTGATTGGTTCCCACTGCTGTCAAAAGTCAGCCAGTTAGTCAATCAGGAGGGGGAGTCCTGTATAGAGTTAAGTATTTGGGGAGGCTGCTATACACAGAAGGCTTTTTATCTTGACACATTAAAGGGGTTGTAAAGGTACAATTTGTTTTTTTTTTGTTTTTTTCCTAAATAGCTTCCTTTACCCTAGTGCAGTCCTCCTTCACTTACCTCATCCTTTAATTTTGCTTTTAAATGTCCTTATTTCTTCTGAGAAATCCTCACTTCCTGTTCTTCTGTCTGTAACTCCACACAGTAATGCGAGGCTTTCTCCCTGGTGTGGAGTGTCGTGCTCGCCCCCTCCCTTGTACTCCAGGAGAGGCTGTTTTCCCTGTGTTCTGCTTGTTTTGTAATGCATTTTTTTTTTATCCCTTTTTTACATTAAAGACAACCTTATGTTTCTTTTTTTCTTTTTTTTGGAGTGTGGCTGTCCATCCTGTCTTTCCTTATATTAAAAGGTAAGAATAAGAGGTGTAAAAAACAAAAACAAACCCTGAGGTTTTAGAACCACTTTAATGCATCTAAGCCCCAAATAGAGCAAAGCACATGCACTGTCACCATGTTAGAACATGTTGTGCAACGTCGGTCCATACTGGGCACTGCGCCCTGCCCTATTAAAGTAGCCCCCCCCCCCCCTTACCCCATCAGAGAGAGTGCTAACCGCTTGCATTGAGGCCCTTGGATGCTCTTCTACTGTTTGTGTGTTCAAGCTTTTAAAACCACAAATACAAAATGCTGTGATAATGTATATTTAACACAATATCCTTAGACTGTGTATACAGTATATAGACTGTGTGTGTACAGTGTATAGCACACTCGAAACAACCCGTGACTGAGCAATATGCCCCGAGACTACAAAACCACTTCACAGCTACATGTCTGCTGTACAGAAATGGCTCTGTAGAGGAATTACATTTCCATAGCCATGAGGAATTTTACAAAAGTTGGAGGATTTTTTTTTCTTTCTCCAGAAAGTTATTAGTTACAGCCCTGGGCACCAGAGACTTAAAAAAAAAGAAGAAAAAGGAGTCATTTAAAAAGGGAGTCATTTAAGTGCCGTAAAGTTGTCGTCTTCAATTTTGTTTGCCCCCCTTCCCTGCTGTCACCCAGGGATCAGCCCCCCTGCAAGCCTGTGTGTGCAAGCCAATGCTGCATTGTTTGGAGGCTCTTTTCAGGTCTAGACTGTATCACCGCAGGGTGCTACCAGACAAATGCAGAAAACGGAGACTATTGCAAGTGTGCAGACCCTGACCGCCCCTCTCAGTATCCTGTGGCTTATATGGCTCTTGCTTTGCAGTGTGATTCCTGTGGCTAGGCACTTCTTCTCGCCTTGGATTGGCCCCCTTGCAGTCCTACACAAAAAGCACCTTCACATTGCAGAAGGGTGGTTGTGTGTGGGTGGGGGGTTATGGCGGCCTCGCTGGCCGATTGTGTTTGTATGTCACTATTTTCCTTTGCAAAAGGCTTGCCTGTATGTTGGCTCGGGCGCACTTGCAATGTATGCTATGTGAAAGGGGAGAAGGGGGCAACTGGCTTACATGTGTCCGGGTTAATCTTTTCCTCCTCTATACTTTGTACATTGCATCCTGTGACTTTTTGGTGACTGACCATCCTTCGAAATATGAACCAGACTCTCTGGCTGCACAGGAATTTTTTACCAATGATTGTCCTACAAATCATGTTTTCTCTGGACACAATACACATTGACACAACACATGGGGGGCTGCTGGGTCCTACTGCAATGCCGATTCCAGAGACAGGAAATGCGCATTCGCCTTTTGCGTGATTATCTCGTAATGGCTGACCTGAGAAAAGACTGTGCTTACAATTTTTATTTATTTTGTATTGGCAGGCATGACATTTTATTATTTTTTTTTTTTTATTATTATTATTAAAATATATAATATTTTTTAATCTTGCAAATATACGTAGGCTTAAAAGAGTTGTAAAGGAAAACATTTTTTTGCCTAAAATTAATGTCTGCAAGGTAGACAGACAGAATAGTGTAATGATTCTGTTAAAAAATGAGTAAATGCCTATTAAATTCCTTCATCTAATTCCTTCATCTATATCACCTCCGGCATTCTAGTTTCTGTTCTCTCATTCACTTCCTGGTTTGCATCGCTCGTTCATGCAAGAACTACATTTCCCAGTATGCATTGCAGCACGCCCAGTAATTCACACCTCCTTGAAGTCTCTAACACGTAGAGAGCGTCCTGCCGCACAGATGTAGTTCCCAGGAGGGGGTGAGCACGTCACTGACCACCGCAGTAAAGCCTCCCATCACGGTGGTGAGTAGGAAGGAATAGAGCAACTTCTGAGCAAAAACGAACAATGAGAAAGTGAAAAGAGGAATGTCTGCAGGTAAAGGATGCTTATTATGAATTTTTTTTTTTTTTTACTTTACAACCCCTTTAAGGGGTTTCCCCCCCCTAAATAGCTTCCTTTTATTTTAGTGCAGTCCTCCTTCACTTACCTCATCCTTCTATGTATGGCCAGGCTTAAAGGGGTTGTAAAGGAATTTTTTTTTTTCCCTAAATAGCTTCCTTTACCTTAGTGCAGTCCTCCTTCACTTACCTCATCCTTCCATTTTGCTTTTAAATGTCCTTATTTCTTCTGAGAAATCCTCACTTCCTGTTCTTCTGTCTGTAACTCCACACAGTAATGCAAGGCTTTCTTCCTGGTGTGGAGAAAGCCTTTTGAGGGGGCGAGCAGGAGTGTCAGGACACTCTCTACTTTGCAGATAGAGAAAGGAGCTGTGTGTTAGTGGGCGTCCTGACACTCCTGCTTGCCCCCTCTTCTCCACACCAGGGAGAAAGCCTCACATTACTGTGTGGAGTTACAGAGAGAAGAACAGGAAGTGAGGATTTCTCAGAAGAAATAAGGACATTTAAAAGCAAAATGGAAGGATGAGGTAAGTGAAGGAGGACTGCACTAAGGGAAAGGAAGCTATTTAGGGAATTTTTTTTTCCCTTTACAACCCCTTTAAGCCTGGCCATACATAGATACATTTTTTTTGGCTGATTAAGCAGGGACAAAATTTGATCAATGTATGGGCTAGCTGATCCACTGATCGACTTGTGTACAACCAGCCTGTTGGGGTTTTCCTGAACGATCAATGCCACCGGTTATAGCTGGCAACACTGATCACTGTATTCTGCCAGCGGAGAAGGCTCCCAGCAGATTACAATAGCTATCCTTCTTCCTTCCCTTTTTTTTTTTTATTCAACCTGCTTAATGACCAAAATAAAAGAATCGTGTATGGGCTCCCTTAGACCCCTTTCACACTGAGGAGTTTTTCAAACTCCTCAGGTGCTAAAAATAGCACCTAAATACAGCCTAAAAAACTCCTGCCCTGCAGTCTCAATGTGAAAGGCCGAGGGCTTTCTCACTGGAGCGGTGCGCTAGCAGGACTGCTCCAAAAGTCCTGCTAGCAGCATCTTTGGAGCGGTGTGTTTACCGCTCCTCCACCGCTCCTTCCCATTAAAAGCAATGGGAAACCGCTGTAATACCGCCGGCAATGCGCCTCTGCAGAGGCGCATTCCCGGCTGTATTAACCCTTTTTTCAGGCCGCTAGTAGGGCTTAAAACCGCACCGCTAGTGGCCGAATACCGCCACAATTCTGACGGTATAGCGGCGCTAAAAATAGCGGCGCTATACCGTCAGCGCACCTACCGCCCCAGTGTGAAAGGGGCCTTAGAGAAGGAGTCTCCAGACTACGGTTGGCAGACCAAATATAGCCCACTACAAGATTTTATTTGACCTGCAGCTGATGTGTACAGTCTCTGCTCTGATGGCGGGGAGTCCCAATGTAATAGGGGACTCTGATGTGGACTCTGGGAAAAAGAGGACCCTGATATATGGGGGGGGGGGGACTCGGGTATGAACTCTGATGTAAAGGGCACTTTGAGGACCCGGATGTTGGGGGATGAGGGGACTCATGAGAAATGTGCACATTTAATGTGTTTTTGTTTGACCTTTTAAAGGCTGAGTTCACGCTCTGTGCGGAGTGGCTCCCAGCAGGGGGTCCGGTGCATCCCTGTTGACTGCCTCAGGGGCGAATCGGGACTGAATTCTTAGACCTGAAATCCTGGAGATGTGTGAACCGGCTCCCTTGTGACACACTTTGATGCAAAGAAACCCACATCCAATTTGCATAAGTGTGACGCCAGCCTTATTGCATTAAGATGAAAAACCTTCTGACTTTGCAACCACTTTTAAGTTTATTTGGAATTTTTATGCTTGTTTTTATTGTACTATTTCTCTGTTTTACATTCCATGCTGATTACAAAACATTAGTTTTGTTCATTAATTTTATAAAAAAACTTTTTTTTTTTTTCCGGGTGATGGATATATGTAACCCTGGGTAGCAAGAAAGATTGAAAGAGAACTGCTAATGCAATTCAAGACCTCAGCCAATGGCAGATGCGCTTATTGAAGTATACTGGCGGGGTAAAGCCTGAGGCCCAGATTCACGTACAGCGGCGTATCTTTGAGCAGGCGTAACGTATCCTATTTACGTTGCACCTCCGCAACGTAGACGGGCAAGTGCAGTATACTCAAAGCACTTGCTCCATAAGTTGTGGCGGCGTAGCGTAAATAGGCCGGCGTAAGCGGCATGCGCCGTCCGTGGACATATCCCAGTGTGCATTGCTCCAAATATGCCGCGAGGACGTATTTGTTTCGACGTGAACGTAAATTACGTCCAGCCCCATTCACGGACGACTTACGCAAACAACGTAAAATTTTCAAATTTCGTTGCGGGAACGACGGCCATACTTAACATTGGTACGCCGCATGTACGCCTCGTATAGCAGGGGTAACTTTACGCCGGGAAAAGCCTAACGTAAACGGCGTATCTGTACTGAGTCGGCCGGGCGTACATTCGTGAATTCACATATCTAGCTGATTTACATATTTCTAGGCGTAAATCAGCGTACACGCCCCTAGCGGCCAGCGTAAATATGCAGTTAAGATCTGACGGCGTAAGAGACTTACGCTGGTCGGATCTAATACAAATCTATGCGTAACTGATTCTAAGAATCAGGCGCATAAATACGACGGCTCAGACTCGGAGATACGACGGCGTATCTCCTTTGAGAATCTAGGCCTGACTGTTTAACAGGCTTTACCCCGATCTAATTATCCTATAATCCATTGCCATACTCGGCAGTCCTCTCAAAGTGCTTTTGGGAGAGGCATCGGGGTCTTGCACCATGATTTTCTGCCATGTAAACCTTCTTTTTTATGTGTTGGTCAATTTGGGGAAAAAGGCTCAAAACCAAGGAACACTCGACCCTCCACTTTATATCTAGTGTCAGACCTTTCCGGGAACCATTGGTCAGATATAGTGAACTTGGTGTTGAGTTATTCACTTTACGGTCAACACTGAGGACAAGGGGGCACTCTTTACGTCTAGAGGAAAAGAGATTTCACCTCCAAATACGGAAAGGTTTCTTCACAGTAAGAGCTGTGAAAATGTGGAACAGACTCCCTCCAGAGGTGGTTCTGGCCAGCTCAGTAAAGTGCTTTAAGAAAGGTCTGGATTCTTTCCTAAATGTACATAATATAACTGCGTACTGACATTTTATAGGTAAAGTTGATCCGGGGAATATCCGATTGCCTCTCGGGGGATCAGGAAGGAATTTTTTCCCTGCTGTAGCAAATTGGATCATGCTTTGCTGTGTTTTTTTTTTTTTTTTTTTTTTTTTTTTTTGCCTTCCTCTGGGTATATAATTGGGTATATGTGATTGTATGATATTATTATTTTATTTCTTATGGTTGAACTTGATAGACTTGTGTCTTTTTTCAACCTGACTAACTATGTAAGTTTGTCACCCCGGGAATAGATCTGATTGCCTACTTTCGTGCCATGAACATATTGTTTATTGACGGACGTGATATGTAGGAAATTGTTCTTCTGCCCCTAAGAACAGCCATTCTTTCCTTTTTTTTTTTTTTAATTTTTTTTGTATTTATTATACAGGATTTATATAGCACCAACAGTTTGCGCAGCGCTTTAGAACATTGTGCCAAACCGTACAGTTTCAGTACTATTCTATACAGGAGGAATCGGAGGGTCCTGCTCACTTTGAGTTTCCAGCTCTGCAATTAAAACTGTAACTTTTGGAATATTGGTACCCCACCAAAAAATAAAATCCTTTTTAATAGTCGTTTTTTTCATCCAGTGCGTCATTTGACATACTCTGCCTTGCTCTAAACATAGTGGGAGGTTATCTGTTTCATCAGTGGTGGTCCTTAGGGAATCGTGACATTTTTTCCGCATTTCAGACCTCTGTAGAGAGACCACTGCTTCTTCACGGACAGCAAAGACCATTCTCTAAAGCTTGTCGCCCTGCCAGCAGTTGATCTACTCGGGCTATGGCTGCTTTAGAAAGAAAACACATGTTACGACATAGAACACCTTTTTTTTGTTTTGATGCACCTGGAATGTATTAAGTTGATTTTCAACTGAGGGTTCTATTATGCTTTAAAAATGCTGGCAATGCCAAATTCCTCTGTGACAGCACGATTTACATCTGAATAAATTCTAGAATAACCCCATCTGTGGCAAAAGTCACAAACATGTAGGAGACTTAAAAAATAAATAAAACAAATGCTGGAAAAGTGGCTTCTCCTACCCAAGATGTCCTAACTGTCAATGGTGTGCGACAGCGCCCGGACTGGGACAAAAAATAGGTCCATGTTGGACCTATGGGCAGGCAGATATAAACCAATGTGCATTGGTTTACATCCACTTACCTCTGATCTGTCACATTTAGGTCTGAAAAAAAAACCCGACACCCATCTACATCCGCCTGTCCATAGATTAACATTGAGCTGCCATTCAAATCCTCCTGAAGAACAGAGAAGTAGATCTGATCAGAACGGGTGTGTGAAGGGGGCCTTGGTGTCTAAAATCTTCCTGTAGTACCATTTAGAAAATCGCTCTGTTCATTTAGTCGCCGAAAATATTTGTAATTTTTTTTGTTAGCGGCATTTTTCTAGTGATGAAAACTAAACAAAAATTACTCCAAATTTACGTCAATTGACGAAAACCGATTTGAAAACGGAACAGAAGTGTGAGGGAGAGATTTTTTCACTTCTAAAGACGTTATATAATGGCTAAACCTGTGTCTGTAGTACATGTTCAAACCATAATATCATAAATGGCATGACATAAGATTTTTTTTTTTTTTTTTAACTCCAGGAGTATATGAGTTTGGAAATTCTAGAGAAATGCTTAAATCGGGGGTTTCCAAACTTTTTTTCAAAGAGGGCCAGATTTGATGAAGTGAACATGCGTGAGTGCCGACCATTTTGCCTGACATTCTTTGAACCATTAAATTTAAATGCAAATTAACTAATACATTGCCCAACAAGAATTCTCATGCCTTTTTATGGCTGTGTGTGGTCAAGAGTCTAAGTATGAGTTCGGCCGTGTTATTTGGATATACCGTATTTATCGGCGTATAACACGCACCTTAACTGTAAGATGGAAGTTTCAGGGAAAAAAAATACATTTTAAATAAAGAATTGTGAAGCAAAATAAGGGTTGGTGCCCATCTGCAGCCTCTCCATTGTTATGAATGCAGCCTCACCATTGCCATGAATGCAGCCTCTGAATGCAGCCTCACCATTGCCATGAATACAAAAAATCGTGCCGTGAATGCAGCCTCTGACTACGCAATGCTCAGGGATTCATTGGGGGCTACAAAAGAGGTGTGTGTGTGTGTGTGTGTGTGAGATAATCTCCAAATTACCAGTGGGGCCGCATTAAACCGGAACGCGGGCTGCAATTTGCCCCACGGGCCAGACTTTGGACATGTCTGGCTTAAATAATGCAATACAATTTAACTTGACCCATTAAATTTTAGTCGACTAAAGTGTACTGCAGATTTAAGTCTACTAAAATAGGACTAAAACAATTCAGATGACTAAAGAAAAAAATCAAAACTACAATTGCATTTTCGTCAAAAGACTGACTAAAACAAAATCAAAATTAACACTGCTGTGTAGTTATAGCATTTAGAATCTTACAGATTGCTAGAGGAAATCCCCAAAAAAATACTGAGTGGAACATACAAACTCCATGCAGATAGTCCACATATATCTCACTTATGGACTGCTGCGTTTTTTTAATTTTATTTTTTCATCACTTGGAGACTCCACCATCAAAATTTCCTCGCTATAGTTTCTAGCTTCACCGCTCTTACTGAACTCTTTGTATTATTAAGAAAACTGATTTTTCAAATGCAGGCTGCCGTAACTCGGTGGGTGACTCTGGCTTCCAAAATTCAGAAAAAAAACTTTTGGGTCGACTAACCCTTTAAGAAAGTTCTTGGAAGTAGCTTTGTCCAAGTAAAGCAAATAGGACCTTTTTTGTTTTTAAGGGTTTATTTGCCTTTCTCTGCATCAATTTGTTGTGTGTTTTTTTTTTTTTTTTTATAAATATGATCTTGATGCTAATGGAATCACTATCTTTTATACACTGTAGTTGTATATGTAGTATTAAAGCTGAACTCTGGGCAAAGACTCTTTGCCCCCTCCCCTTTTTTTTTATCCAAATCTATTCCTTTATAGCCACAAAGGATCTAAATCCACTTTTTGTACACCAAATGTCCGTACAAACCCAAATATTTGTCTTGTAAAAGTAGTTGTGACATCACTGTGCTGTGCAGACCTGTGGGAGGGAGCCAGCAGGCCCCACCCACTACAGGCTACCTGTAGAAACTACAGGAGGGGGTGGAGACAAGACCAGTCACGCTGCACAATGAGAGCAATAATACAGGGAGCCTCACACTGAATTACTGCACAGATCTGGAAGAAATGCATAAAGTACATCAAGAGTCAAGGAAAAATACTAGTGATGAAAAGATGATATTTCTTATTCCAGAGTTCAGATTTAACTGGGCACCTCTTCTGTTGTGGTATTAAAGGGGTTGTAAAGGATTTTTTTTCCATAATAAGCATCCTTTACCTGCAGACATTCCTCTTTTCACTTCCTCATTGTTCGTTTTTGCTCAGAAGTTGCTCTATTTCTTCTCTGTTCTGTTCACTTCCTGCTTGTCTGATTGTTACTCACCACCGTGAAGGGAGGCTTTACTTCGGTGGTCAGTGACGTGTTCGCCCCCTCCTGGGAACCACATCTGTGCGGCAGGACGCTCTCTACGTGTTAGAGACCTCAAGGAGGTGTGAATTACTGGGCGTGCCGCAATTCATACTGGGAAATGTAGTTCTTACATGAACGAGCGCTGCAAACCAGGAAGTGAATGAGAGAACAGAAACTAGAATGCCGGAGGTGATATAGATGAAGGAATTTAATAGGTATTTACTCGTTTTAACAGAATCATTACACTATTCTGTCTGTCTACCTTGCAGACATTAATTTTAGGCAAAAAAATGTTTTCCTTTTAGTGACCCTTTAATTTTGGTGCACACCTCTGTAGTTGCACAGTACAACCCTTTCCATTCTATTAGCTGTAGGCTGGTCAGTATATGGTGGCATTGTACTGCTTCTCTTGTCTAACTAACTATGTAAGGGTGATATTTGATATCGCATTATCAACTCCCGCCATGGGAATAGTGAAAGACTACATTTATGCAAAACATCTTGTGCTGTCATTTTCATTTAGGAAAACTGGAATGGGGGGAGGGGTGACATTTTAGGTTTTAAGTTCACAAGTGAGATCATTATATTCAATTCAGGACAGACCTGAAAGAGGCACTATGCCTAAAAATACGATTCTGTTCCTTTTACGTCTCATGAAATTGATTCAAACTTCTTCTTTTTTTTTTTTTTTTCATAAACCCGATAAAACATAGGGTACCTCAGATAACTCTGCACAAAAACAAATTGGATACACATTCAGGGCCTTTTTTTCCTTTTTTATCTTGAAGCAAAATGCACAAGTTGTACCTAGAAAATCCTCTTCTTTTATACAGTATGTGGCTGGTTTGCCTCTACTGTATGCATTTCAGTTATTAGAGGACACTAGAAGAGTTCACTGACGCAGGCAATGACATGCTAAAAAAAGTGCAAAATCTGGTGCAGCCGTGCACGGTAGCCAATCCGCTTCTAATTTCCGCTTGTTCAAACCCGCCCCCCCCCTTTCTGATAAAAAGTTTTTTGGGTCAAAAACAAATAGTCAACTACAGCTTCCAACTCCATAGAGCTGTGTACAGACGTCAGCCCACTAAAGAGAACATACGTCATTTAGCGCAATGCACGTCGGGTAATTTACCCGACGGAGCATGCGCAGTACGATCAGCGTGGGAGCGCGCCTAATTTAAATGATCCACGCCCCCTACCAGGATCATTTGAATTAGGAGGGCTTGCACGGGTGGACTTTACGCGACGCCGCCGCAAGTTTACAGGTAAGTGGTTTGTGAATCAGCCACTTGCCCGTAAAACTTGCGGCGGAGTAACGTAAAGGAGATACGTTACGCCGCCAGAGATCTACAAGAATCTGGCCCCCCTGGCTTTTTGTATTATTTGAAGTATGTCTGCACAATATCCGTATCCTCAATAAAATGTTGAGAGGAAGAGACTAGGAATCTGAAGGGACTCATCTGGTTCTTATTATATTATTTTGTATATATTCTGCTGGACTCATCATCCATCTCCGGGACTGTAATTTTTTCAATTAAACCTACTCCTTTGGAAACAAACTGAAGTCACCTGGCACCTGTTTGAAGGTTGCGTCGTTCCCCTTATTCCTACATGCTTATTAGCACAAGTACCTGACCTTGCAAATTTTTTATTTATTTTTTGGCTGAAGAGATATACAATTTCCTACAGACACGCCTCAAAATCTTGTGGACAGCCTTCCCAGAAGCATGGAGGCTGTTATAGCTGCAAAGTGGGGGGACGACGACAATGTTATATGTATGCCAATAAATTTGGAATAGGAGGTCCAAACTAACTGGTATAGGTGTGATGGTCAGGCATCTGCAAACTTTTGGTCATAAAGTGTATTTTGGGGGGGGGCTGCACTATAATCTTTCGATTTTATTTTTTCGGGTTCATTTTTTTTGGGCAGTTTGGTGTTGAGGCAGAGGGTCCCCCCCTATACCAGGGGTCTCCAAACATTCTAAACAAAGGGCCGGTTTATTGTCCTTCAGACTCTAGGAGGGCTGGACTATGGCCAGCGGGAGTGTAAATATTCCTGGCATCAGTGGGAGTAAGCATTGCCACATTTGGTATTAGGGGGAGGAACAGTGCCCAGTCCTTGGTATTATAGGGAGGAATAGTACCCCATTTTTGGTGTCAGTGGGAGAAATGATGCCCCATTGTTGGTGGCAGAATAGTGTCTTGTATCAGTGGGAGGAATAGTGCCCAAAGGGCTGGAAAAGGGCAAGCAGAGGGCCACATCTGGCCCTCGGACCGCAGTTTGGAGACCACTGCCCTATACTATGGGGCTAGGCAGTGTTGCAGCTGACCGGAGCTCTGTTTTTAGCTGTGGTAGCCTTTGGCTTTGCTAATCGGATCACAGAAAATTACTGGCATATTATGATAGCCATGTTCTGACTTGTGGACCAGCTTGATATTTTAAGACAAAGCGGATTGTCTTCCTTTTTTATTGCTTACGTGTTTGTTTGTTTTTTGTTTGTTTTTTCAAGATTTCCTTTACACGTTTTAAATGCCTAGTGTGTCAACTTTTAGGAAAAGATGTATGGAATCCTATCCAGCTGTGTCTACAGGTCCTCATGAAAACCAGCATTATTTTGACCTTCTCCCATTTGTTGTAGTGAATGCTTCAAATGCAAACAAAATGTATTCGGATACAACAGAAGGCCAACACAGATCAATGACGACTAAAGGCACCCAACGTGTCCTTGCACCAATTGCAGCAAGCTAAACAAAGAGAAACCACCTCAATTTATAACTAGCTTTCAGAGTAAGGTAAACATTGATGGGCTTCTGGTATGTCCTTTGAGTCTTTTAAGAGGAAGGGGCTGCCTCCAGGCATACCTGTTCTTAAAGTGGTTCGAACACCTCCAAGGTTTTTTACTGTTAATGCATTCTATGCATCAAGGTAGAACAACCTTCTGTGTCGGACTCACCCCCTCACCCCCCTTATACTTGAACCCCACCGCGATCCCACACTGTGCATCAAAGCCGTGGCTTTGTCCCGCCTCCCTGGACAGGTCTATATGTTCTTGGTTCAGACCTGTTTTTAGATATCGCATGCTGAGGAAAAAGAGTGTCTACTAAACGCAGCTTCTGATTCTTTACACTTTATAATATGTGGCTGAGACTCTAGGCCCCCATAAAATGAGTGCCTATCCTTACCTTAGGAGTGGCTGTATTCTTCCCAGTATTTAACATAAATATAAAACCAATCACTAAAGTAAAGCCTCGTACACACGATCGGACTTCCAACCAACTTTTCCGTGGATTTTGGTCCGAAGGGCATTGGCCGTGAACTTGTTCTGCATACACACGGCGCAACATTTTCAGCCAACATTCACCAAACCACGTGGTTTTTCAGCTCTTTACCGCCACCCTCTGGGCAACTTCTGCTATTGTTGGCTGATGTTTAACTTTGGTTCTGAGCATGCGTGTTTTTACTTTGGATTTTAGTTGGATCAACTTGCGTAGACACGATCAGATAAACCGACGTAACCGATTTATTGCCCAACAGTTGGTAAGCATGAACAGCCAACTTTTGTTGTCGTTAATTCAGCCAACAATTGTTTGATGGATCTGCTCTCATGGAATTTGACATGTCATGCGACTTGGGGTCTCAGGCCCCGTACACACCATAGAATCCATCCGCAGATAAATCCCAGCAAATGGGTTTCACCGGATAGATCCTATGTTGTGTACACGCCAGCGGATCTGTTTCCGCGGATATATCTCCCCTGGGATGGATTCCAGCAGATCGAATATTTGCTGACATGCAGAACAAATCCATCTGCTGGAGTCCATCCCAACGGATGGATCCGCTGGTCTGTACAGACTCACCGGATCCATCCGTCCGAAGGGATCCCCCGCATGCGTCGTAATGATTCGACGCATGCGTGGAATTCCTTATATGACAGCGTCGCGCACGTCGCCGCGTCATAATCGCGGGGACGGCGTGACACGTCATCGCCAGAGGATTTCGGCGCGGATTTCAATGCGATGGTGTGTACACTCCATCGCATTAAAATCCGCCGAAATCCTCGAGAGGATTTATCCGCGGAAACGGTCCGCTGGACCGTATTCGCGAATAAATTCTATCGTGTGTATGGGGCCTCAGAAGTGAGATCCCGTGTCTCAACAGTGTGAACCAAACCTAATGCCGTGTACACACGGTCTGAATTTCCGACAACAAATGTTGGATGTGAGCTTTTGATCGGATATTCCGACCGTGTGTAGGCTCCATGGGACATTTGCTGTCGGAATTTCCTACAAGAACATTTTTGAGAGCTGGTTCTCAATTTTTACGACGGCAAAAGTTCTTGTCGGAAATTCTGATCGTCTTTATGCGATTCAGATGCACAAAAATCCTTTGCATGCTCGGAATCATTGAACTTTATTTTTCTCGGCTCGTCGTAGCGTTGTAAGTCACCGCATACTTGACGTTCGGAATTTCCGACAAGATTTGTATGACCGTGTGTATGCAAATCCACAAGAATTAAAGGGGGAAACTCCTCAGTGGTTTACGGATTGCAAATAAATAAAAAAGCTGTCATGGGTTTTACCCCTCACCGACTCAATTCAAAATAAGTTAAGCGTTTGGCTTTCATGTCACCTGCTTCACTTTTATAAACTTGTCACTGGCCCTTTAAGTAGTCTATTGGATTATTGAGCTTTCTTTAACAGGTCCACTTTAAGTAGATGTTTGGCTTTCGTGACTGTATAAAATAAATCTGATGCAGCCCGTGTGCTCAGTGCCTGTGTGGAAAGAGACCACACACCTAGACTGCAGCATACAAAGTCTGAGGTTGTACAGGGGCGTAGAGACTATGAAGGATCTGGGATTCGATCTTCTCAGCCACAAACTGTCTAGATGAGGTCACAGGAACCATCCGATGAGTGTTAATTAACTTTTATCCCCCCCCTGTCTTCTGTGGCCCAGAAAGAGAATGAAAGAAAACAGGGCCTGAGCAGCATTCCAGCCTGAGACCCGCAGAGCAAACTGATTAAATTGCAGAATATATCTCTAGAGCAGGGGTCTCCAAACGTTCTAAGCAAAGGGCCAGTTTACTGTCCTTCAGAGTTTACGAGGGCCGGACAGTGGTCAGTGGGTGTCGAAAAGGTCCTGAAATCAGTTTGTTTCAGTGGGAGTAATTGTGCCCCGTCATTGGGTCCCATTGTTGGTGTCATTAAGGGAAAAACTGTGCCCCATTGTTGAGTGTCATTGGGAGGAAATGTCCCCTATCACTGGTGTCATTGTAAGGAATTGTGTCCCATCCTTGGTGTCACTGTGAGGAATTGTGTCCCATCCTTGGTGTCACTGTGAGGAATTGTGTCCCATCCTTGGTTTCATTGGGAAGAATTGATCGTTGATGTCATTGGGCCCCATTGTTTGTGTCAGTAGGAGAAACTATGCCCCATTGTTGGTATCAGCGGATGAAATAGTGCCCCAAGGGCCAGATTAAAGCACACAAAGGGCCGCAGTTTGGAGACCACTGCTCTAGAGTAAAAGCGGTGTATGTATTCCTATAAGGAAACCATACTCGGGCGTGCAATATCTCCGCAAGGATCACATTTTGGAAAGTAGAGAAGAGTAGATTTATTTGTGAGTAGATTTATTTGTGACTTTTTCTGCAGATGACAAATTTGGAATATCGTCATCTAGACCAGGGATCTCCTCCAAACAGCCCTCCAGCTGTTGTGGAACAAAACGTCCCTATGAGGCATTGTAAAACTCTGACATTCACAGACATGATTAGGGATGATGGGAATTGTAGTTCCTGAACAACTGGAAGGTCATAGTTTGGAGACCCCCTAGACCAGGGATATGCAATTAGTGGACCTCCAGATGTTGCAGAACTACAAGTCCCATGAGGCATAGCAGGACTCTAACAGCCACAAGAATGACACCCAAAGGCAGAGGCATGATGGGACTTGTAGTTTTGCAACAGCTGGAGGTCCGCTAATTGCATATCCCTGCCCTAGACCAATGGAAACCAGCGTGCTCCTTTTGTTTCCCCAGGGGTGTTGCAAGCAGGAGACCCAGTTCACCGTGGATCATGATGAAAGGCACTCTGTTCATGGAGGCACTCTATTATTGGGGTACTCTTATGTGATGGGGGCTTTTATGTAAAGGAGGAGTGATGTGATTGGGGGGGGGGGGGGACTCTGTGGTGATGTGGAGTCTCTGATGTATTGGGGAGACTTCTAACATGAAGGGAGGACTCTGCTGTGAAGGAGGGCTTCTGATGTTAAGTTTTTTTTTTCATCAAAGTGGTTGTGTGTGTTGTCCCAAACTGTAAAACTGGATAGACTCGTGCAGTGACGGCGAACCTTGGCACCCCAGATGTTTTGGAACTACACTTCCCATGATGCTCATCAACTACACTGCAAAGTGCATGAGCATCATGGGAAATGTAGTTTCAAAACATCTGGGGTGCCGAGGTTCACCATCACTGGATTAGTGTCTCTATTCAACCTTGCCAACTATAACTATGTAATATCTACATTAAACCAGAATGCTATGATTTGCAAATCTTATAAACCCACGTTCTATTTACAGAAAATAGCAAACATATCAAATGTTTAAACCAAGAAAATTGTATAATTAATAAAAAAATAAAATAAAATTGGAAATTGAAGGCAGCAATATGTCTCAAAGTTGGGACAGGGCAACAAAAAGCTGGCAAAGTGGTAAGGAAGAGCTGGAAGAAAATGTTTCCACTAAAGCTTCATGTACATGGGACGTTGTTCAACTTCTGAATGATTTAACGTGACGGCTAGAAACCAGTGTCTAAAAGCGGCTGTTTAGCCTAGTTTTACATGCCGCATTTGAAACAACGAATTTGACAAAAAACGCCTATAAGCTAAATGCAGGTTGCCGCGTTTAGACGAGTTTGGTGTCGGAAACTTCGGCTTTTTTTGCCTTCGATACAAGGCCTATAAACGGAACTGCCTAAAAACTTCAGTAAACGAACCTGTGTACGTGTACACATAAGATAACATTGAATTAGTTTAGGGGCAGTTGAAAAAAGTGTCCAACTGCCTCTGAGGCCGGGTTCACATTGGTACGGCACAACTTTTCATCCTACTTTGCTCTGCGACATCGGTTCTACATTGGTCCGACATCCATCCGACTTTCATGAACCGGATACTACTGTGATCCATCTTTGTGATAGTTTGACTTTGTTCTTTGACCAATCAAAACAATCCCAGTGTGAGATAAATTCCTTTTTTCATACGTCATGCGACATTAGCGCCTAATGTCGGAGCGTTTGTCGTACCAGTGTGAACCCGGCCTGAACATCCGTTTTAGGCTGGTTTCACACTAGTACAACACGACAGTCATGCAACTTTCATCCTACTTTTCTCTGCGACAGCAGTCCTACATCGGTCCTACATCAATCCGACTTTCATGAACAGGATACTACTTTGATTCAACTTTGTGATAGACTGACTTGTCCTTTTGACCAATCAAAACAATCCCAGTGTGAGATAAATTCATTTTACTGCTGCTGTAATCACCATGTTGGATGTCAAAAGTCGGATGGTTAGGACAAGGATCCTACTTTGATCCGACTTCAATGATGTTCAATAGGCTGAAGTTAGACCAAAGTCGGACCACAGTAGTACAGGGAGCATTTTCAAAGTCGGACTGACTTGTGTTGGACCAGTTAAAGTGGATGTCCGCTGAAAAAAAAAATATTAAAAGCCAGCAGCTACAAATACTGCAGCTGCTGACTTTTAATATCGGCACACTTACCTGTCCTGGAGTCCAGCGCCGTCCGCAGCAGAGGACGAGCGATCGCTTGTCACTCTGCTGCCCCCCCGCCATCCTTGGTGAGGGAATCAGGACCCAGAACACAACTGGCGGGGGTGACGGGAACTGACGATCTGCCCGCAGACTGTGTGGCCGGAAGTGGAGGCAAATACCTGTCTTTAGACCGGTATCTGCACCCCCCCTCCCCCTGAAAGGTGTCAAATGTGACACCGGAGGGGGGGAGGGTTCTGATCAGCGGGAGTTCCACTTTCGGGTGGAGCTCCGCTTTAAGATGGCTCTTATAGGGAAACATTGATTTTCACACGTCATGCGACATGAGCTCCCAACGTCGGAGCGTTTGTCCGACAAGTGTGAACCCAGCCTTAGCAGCAGCAGTGTACATGGGGCCTAATTGGGTTAATTGGCAATGGTCAGTAACCTGATTCCATATAAAAAGTGCATCTCAGAGTTTCTGAGAAACTCAATATTGGATGCCAGCGATTGTCGGGCCCCCAGACGGCACTGCATTAAAAACAGTCATGATTCTGTGATGGACATCGCTGCATGGGCTCAGGAATACTTCCAGAAATTGCTGTCTGTGAACACCGTGCCATCCAGAAATAAAAGATAAAGCTCTATCATGCAAAGAAGCCATACTTGAACACGATCCAGAAATGGCGTAGTCTTCTCTGGGCCAAAGCTCATTTAAAATGGTCTGTTGCAAAGTGGAAAACTGTACTCGGAATATAATTTTGAAATTCTATTTTGGCAAGCGAGGTGCCGCAATCTCCGGACTAAAGGTTTGTTATCGGTGCTCCGTATGATGTGCTGATGGTACGGGGGTGCATTCGTGTGTATGGAATGGGGAGCCTGCATATATGGAGAGGCATCATTAATGCTGAAAGATATATCCAGGTTACAAAGCAGCATATGCTTCCATTCAGGTGATGTCTTTTTCATGGAAGGCCTTCAATCTTTCAGCAGGACAATGCTAAACTATATACCGCATCTATGACAACAGCATGGCTTAATAGTGGAAGTTCCTGGGTGCTTAACTGGCCTGCCTGCAGTCCAGACCTTTCACCAATTGAAAATTATTTTGGTGCATCTTGAAATGAAAGATAAGACAAAGAAGACCCGGGACTGTTGAGCAGTTAGAATCCAATATTGGGAAAAAATGGGACAACTTCCTCTCACAAAACTCCAGCAACTGGTCTCCCCGGTTCCATGATGCTTACAGAGTGTTGATAAAAGAAGGGGGGATGCTACACCTTACGGCCCTGCCCCAACTTTTTGGGAATTGGGGCAATACTTTGCCAGCTTTTTGTTGCCCTGTCCCAACTTTTTTGAGGCGTGTTGCTGCCATTAATTTCAAAATTACCTTAATTTCAAAATTATATCATCTCTGTCATACGTAATCGCTCTTTTCTTGGGACTGTGGTGGGGGTGGAAGAAGCTCGCTCTGTCTCAGTTGTGCACTGAGAAGCTGAGCAAGCAGCCAGTCAATCTGGGTGGATCCCTACTTTATTGTTGGGATACCTCCAAAGTCTTGAATGGCTCTGTGACGTTGGCTGATTCTGGGTCACAGCAGAGCTCAAGTAAATACACTTCTGTGACCCATATGAGAAGTTTGGCCATACTTCTCTTTTAATATTCCTCTTACAATTTGTACATATTATAGTTTTTCATAAAAGGCTCGTGGTCTATGTTCTTCTGCCACTGGTGGAACTACCACGGCCACTAAAGCAAGGCCTCCACAACCTCCGCCTTGACGAAAGGGGCGCATGCTCCTGTTTTCACAGGAGCTATATGTACATCACTATTTGCCAAACTATCTATGAATTGAGCTCATGACATTTCGATGAGCCACTCACCCTTCCCCATGTGTATTTTGTTTAGTTTATTTTCACAGCTAAAATGCAGATTTGAGCGTGGAGGGCAAAACAGCCTGCAAAGATCTTTTATTTTTTTATTTTTTTTGCGCTCTGCGAGTCACGGTCTGGTAGCCACAGATGGGAACTCGGCTTTGTTGGTTAAGCTCGCTGCAAACCAGTTTTCTTTTCTTGTTCATAAACAAACATTTCGCTTCGCACCGCTCACATGCTTCCCAGCCTTCATCTGTTTTTCATTTGCTGTGCGCGTTTGGACAGTAGTTTTAAACCGGGCCTTTTTTGGGGGTTTTCAAACACAAATGTTATGTTTGGCCGTATCCAGTCACAGCAAATATTTCTTTCCTTTTTGTTGTGTTCGTTTTTTTTTTTTTCTTTTTCTTTTGGTGTGCTCGCGGCAGAACGATGTGGAAAAGCAACTGTCAGCTACGCTTCATATCGTACGTGTTATAGGTGGCTGGAGGGCTCCCTAAGATCAGCAGCTGCTTTCTGATCTGGCTCATAAATTATATGGAAACTCCAAACAATAATCAAAATCTTCAGAGCTTTTACTGGCGCATATGTCTGTAAAAATGATATATGCCGTTAGACTTTTTTTTTTTCTTCTTTTTTTTCCCTGCAGTCTTTAGTCCTTCTTTTTTTCTTTTTGCATTTAAAGTGAGGCTAACAAATAAACCTTTTCTTAGTTTCTGTTGTAAAATTTTGCAAAATAAAATAATAAAAAATCTTTTCTGATGAGGCAGCACTAATAAACTATACTGATGGGCTGCACTTACAGGCTGCACTTATATGCTACACTGATGGACACTGTTCAGAGCCCTGATGATCAGTGTCAATGCCCCTATCACCACAGGAAAGCCAGTTTTTCCTTTCTCAGACACTGATAGCGTTGTGGGAAGGAGAGCTGATAACCAGCATTTGTTCAAATTTTGATCAGCTGTGATTAGACACAGCTGACATAGGTGTGCGCAGCGTATTGCATTAGGGTGTGCACCCCAAATGTATTAAAACATGGACGGCGTCAGTAGAGCAGTGGACATGTTAGTAGAGCAGAGGTTGGTGTCAGTAGGGCCGTGGACAGTGTCCGTAGCTTTTTACTTTTATTATTTTAATCTTCTTATTTTTTACCATTTTTTTCGGGTATTGGTGCAATATCAGCAAGGGGAATCTGCACCTCAAGCAGTGATTAGGGTGTGCCCAGGCACACCCCCTGCGCACGCCTATGACAGCTGATCACATGTTGAAGAGCCTACGTCGTCGGCTCTTAACCACAATCGGTCATGCGCTGTGTCCAAGGGACACATCGCACCTCAGTTTGCTGCACTGCATGTCTCCATGGAAAGAATAAGAGGACGTCATATGTGGTCCTCCTAGAACAGAAGTCCCGCCCGACTACCATTCTAGAATGGCGGGTGAGAAGCAGTTAAATGAACAGTGCACTGCTCTATGCACACTACAGATCCCTTAAGCCTGGTACACACTAATAGTTAACTGACTGCTCTGGGGCTATCTCCCCCACTGGGCTGTTGTGTTCGGACAGGGGGATACCACCCCCCCAACTCTCTGATCAGTGCTCTCTGCCATTGGCTGAGAGCGCTGATCGGGAGTTGGTTGGCTGCTTTTCCAGCATGCTTGTCCAACAGATGCTGGCCAAACGCTCAGCTTCTGACGGCCCGGATGGCCTAATGTCGGACGTTTTTTTTATTGAACAGGCCAATGTCTTCTGACATTCGGCCCGTGTGTACTAGGAATTAGTCTCTAGTCCTTTTTTCGGGAGTGAGCAAGAGAGAGCAGCTACATTCCTACATACAGTGGGACTATGGAGAATGAACGTAGTCTCCACAGGAATGAAGGGAGATGCTTCTGCATGAGCAGTGCCCAGAATGGAGGCTTGGAGGTCCTTTGGCCACTTGGGTGCCTCTTCATGGAGACATGATTGCTTAAGGCATAGTTGCTGCGGGTCCAAATGTAAAGAATACCAGTACTAAAAGTAAGGGGTGCTAATCTGTTAACCCCCAACCCACCCCCAGAGTTGGACTTTAAAGGAGTTGTAAATGACATTTTTTTTTTTTCACCTTAATGCAATCTATGCATTAAGGTGAAAAAACATCTAGTAAAAAACATTTTACTTGCCTAGCCCGTTGAAAGTCCCGCCCGGTCCCGATATCCTCTTCGCCGCTCAGCCTGGCCGCTGATTGGCTAGAGTCAATGGATTAAGAGCAGCGCAGCCATTGGCTGGCGCTGCTGTCAATCACATCCAGTGATGCGGCGCACCGAGGGGCGGGGCCGAGTGATACAGTGAGCAGCTATGGCTGCTCGCTGTATCACGGGAGCGCGCCCGCTACTGCTGACCACCATGTGAGCTCTCGCATGACTGTGGTGAGTAATTGCGGGGTGGACCAGAGACAGCCGCCGAGGGACCCCAGAAGACGTGGATCGGGGCCACTCTGAAAAACGAACTGCACAGTGGAGGCAAGTATAACATGTTTGTTATTTCAAAGGAAAAATAATTTTTCCTTTTTAGTGACCCTTTAAGCACCCTTTAAGCACATGTCCTTCCAAGTGTGCTCCTTAAAGTGGAGGCTCACCCAAAAAATCAATTTTAACATAAGATTGAGGCTAATTTTACTAAGCAGAATCTGGTGTTTTTTTAAAATGAATGCAGTACTTACCGTTTTAGAGATAGATGTTCTCGCGGCGCTTCCGGGTATGGGCTACGGGACTGGGCATTCCTATTTGATTGACAGGCTTCCGACGGTCGCATACAACGCGTCACGAGTTCCCGAAAGTAGCCAAACGTCTGTGCGCAGGCGCCGTATAGAGCCGCATCGACGTTCGGCTTCTTTCGGCAACTGGTGACGTGCTGTATGCGACCGTCGGAAGGCTGTCAATCAAATAGGAACGCCCAGTCCCGTAGCCCATACCCGGAAGCCACGGAGAACATCGATCTCTAAAACAGTAAG